>NC_135998.1:19015155-19180155 GCF_048128805.1 Centroberyx gerrardi | reverse complement strand
GTCGATCGGTCGCACTGTTCACCACTTTATGGCCATGTGTGGGTTAAAGTTTGCCGTCTAACTTAACATTACACAATTTGCTCCAAACTCACCTGTGTTAGTAACGGGATTTGTAAACAGTAACCCGTCTTCTGCTGCCCTACAAACTTAAACGGTAGGTAATGTTATTACCTTGTGGTATTTAAGTAACTTTATGGAATTAAGTAATTGAACCGTGTCGCAGTGCTTCAGTGCATAGAATAGAACACGCGCTGTGGGTCTGTACAGGATCTATGCTTGTTTTATAGGGGATGCATGACACATTGAAAAAAAACAAAAACGTTTTGATGACATACAGTAAACTTAATATCCCAAGGAGCAGGCCTTCAAATGGCTGAGTTGAATGTGTGGGATGAGCTGTCCAAAACACTGTACCAATGCAGCTCAAGCTTGAATACTAAACAGAAGAAATACATATTTCTTGTGTATTTTTGACTTAGGTGATAAGCTTACCTATGTGACTTAGGTCAACCAACTCTGTAATGCAAGCCTATCAATGTGCCCCACATTCAGGATGTGTGAATCTATGGCATTTTGATGCCCCCAACCAATAAACTACATACAACTCTACAGAAGTTTTTACCTATGCAGTACTAGCATTGGCACACAAGGGGGTTCATAGGTGCACATCTTGCCACAACAGCTCTTTAGGCTATACCGGTTTTGAATACATATTTAAAACAAGACTAAGAGTCTAACAGCCCCGCAACGTTGAATTTTGTGGAAGAGTCTCTGCTGGGAATCAAACTCGGGTCTCCTGCTCGAGAGTCTGCAGTCTAACTCCCTGCGGGCCACGAGACCCATAAAGTGGTGAACAGAGCGACCAGACAACAACACCATCCATAAAGCCCCTGCTGTCGCGGGGCTAAAAATACAAACAAACAAAAAAAACTTGACCTTGCAAGTAATATGTACACTTTTGAGGCAGTGTCTGGCTAGAAATTAGAAACTAAATATAATTTATTTAATTCAGTCTTTTCATACTTAGTAGTAGTAGTAGTACATTAAGACAAGATTCATTCTTTTTCTGAACTTCTAAGGCACTCAGTACTAAGTCCTAACCATAAGCTCTTGTTCCCTGTGCATACTGTAGGAGAGGAGGCACTGACTATGTACATGGCCAAAAACAAGCTAGACAGGAAGCTTGTCAACGCCACCCAGAACGTGGAGGCCCTTCATCAACTGGCCTCTTCCTACTTCATTGACCGTGACGGCACTATGAGGAAGCTGCATGAGATCCAGATCTCCACCAATGCCATCAAGGTTGGTGCATAATGAACATGCGTTCACTGTGAGAAAACAAGGTACAACGCTGTACTTTTTGTCACTGGAGCTGTACCTTTTTGCCAAAATGGTACAGCCCCAGTTACAAAAGGTACAGTGACATTGTGGTCTGTTATTGTTTGGGCAGAGATTCATAGCGTTTGTACTTATGCAAAAGATGGTGAAATAGAAGCAACCTGATCTCACACAAATACATGGAATGAACATAAGTTGTTAACACCAAATTATGTGTTGGTGGCATGTAAAGTGTAAACAGGAGATAGGCTCACATTAAAGTAGTGTCACATTGAAGTAGCGTTGATATCCTGAAATTTGAAAAAAATACAGCCATTTGAACTTCTGTTATGTTGTGATAGTTACAAAGACTGTTTTGTATTCAGTTGAATAATTCAGGCATAGATTGGTAACTTTTTTTCTAATTTGGCACATAGATAGTCTGGTGACTAACTACTTGGACACAAAGAATGGTACTGAGTGGCCCATAGGGGGCGCTGTAGTAAGCCCTCAAAGTCTAAAGGGGGTCACACAGAGGACAAGAAGTGCCGCATCGCATAGGAGATAGGACAAGGGGCAGGTATAGCACATAGGAAGCGTCGCCAGTGGAAGGTACACACACCACTGGCGGTGGTGTGTGTACCTTCATTGTAAACAATGGTTTAGAATTTTTGGATGGTGTATGTCGTTCACCAGAGGCATCCGGTGTTGCACTGAAGGTGCACTGAAGGTCACAATGAAGGTGAACACACCGAAACTGTTGGTCAGAAACATCATTTTAAATAGATCTACTGAGCTAAATGTTGATGTTGAGATTTGAACAAAATACAGTAATTTTGTTTTTGTCAACCATCATGGTATGTGCAGTGAATGCCAGAGGCGTTGTTAGGATCTTGAAACATTGGGGGCTTAGCCCAGCCCAGAAATCTTTCGATTTTCACCCGATAATTGCACCATTTTCAAGTTATTTCAGAGTAAAATTAATATAAGATGTGAGACACTGTGCTCTACCAAAAGGTTCCGGTCAGGTGCGTAGGCTGGCTTTCACAACATGAAATCAAAATAAGCAAAATGAGTGCAATATGAGTTCTCATTCAACTTTGTTATTATTTTTATTTTCAGCAGCAGGAGTAAAACCCTAAGAAAAAATAAGAGCCTTGACGTTGATGAAGCAGTGATTATGCTAGATTGTATGTTGCCAATGCTTTGTTCAATTTTGAAAATTGACCAACCCTGGTCTCATAGCTTCAGGGGAAATGAATTATGGCTTGAAGACTTATCAATTGGATTCTACAAAGCCAAAGTAAGGTCATCCCACTTTCTTTCTATGCTTAGCCCATGTTCCACATTAATATCACAGTGAGTGCAGGCTAGTTAGACCAGTGGTTCTCAAACTGTGTGCCGTCGCACACTGTTGTGCCTTGGGAGCTGGCCAGGTGTGCCTTGGAATTAGTCTTATTTATGATGATTTACATAGCTATAATCATATGTAAAGGTGTGCCTTGGAAATACTTGTTTTCATAAATGGTGTGCCTTGTGACAAAAACGTTTGAGAACCACTGAGCTAGACTAGCTAGCTAGCTAAAGAGCCCTCTTCTTCACCAACCTGAGCTTGTACATGAGGCAGTGGCACTCTGTCCTGACTCATCTGCTGCTACAGCAACAGCAGATAACTCTTCCTCCACCTCCTCTAGCCTCGCCTGCGCCTCGTGGCCTTCATCCTTTTTCTTTTTGAAAAAGCTTCTTATATCCATAGCCTTCAAGTCTTGCCTTAGTGAATTAGCTAGCTAGCTACCACCAGATGCCAACAATGACAAGCCCTGTAACCGGTGCGCTCGCTCTCTCTCTCTTTCTCTCTCTCGCGCTCACACCAAGTTGTGTGAAGTAGATCTGCTGCTTGAATGACACACAGAGGACCCAAAACGTACTTGCGTTTTTGATCAACGATATCATATTATTTTCGAGGGCTTTAATGCATGATCGGAATGACAGATGAATAGATCCGGGGCTATTTTTTTATTATTCTTATTCTTTTATTTTTTGAGATCCGGGGCTATTCATAAAACATTCGGGGCTGTAGCCTCGGACGCCCAGGCCTAACGACGCCACTGGTGAATGCTTAAATCTATCAATTGACATTTTCAGTGTCTCCTTGTGTCATCCTCAAAAACTGTATGCAATACCTTACATGTTCCCTTTCGCTCAGTGCATTGTGGACAACTCCAAATGCTGCTCAATCAACACATACTCTGTACAACTAAAATTTGCCATGCATACTATGCTGCTGTGCACTTCCTACAAGGAAACCGCTGCCGTGCTGCAGATAAAAAAGCTGAACACACTCTGCTCTTTAAGCCTCACTATGCTTCACAGTCTGACTGTGAATGTCCACTGAGAGAGAAATTCGCAGACAAAGTGACAATCCCAACTCATTTGAATGAGAGCAAGCGTAGACATTTCGCAAAGGATTGCGAGAATTTTCGAGCGTAGCAGCGGGGAGGAGTAGACCTCTCGGCTACTTTACACACATTTTCAAGCAGCCAACGCCGGCGTTAAAGGTCCTATATCGTGTAAAATGGGATTTCCCTTGCCTCTTTGATTGTAAAGGAATTGGATGTGCTATCTAAACATTGTGAAAGTATCAAAACGCACGGTAGCCAACTAATTCCACACAATCCATATTAGAAAGCCAAGCCTCTAAACGAGCCGTTTGGACTTCCGTAACTTTGTGGCGTCACAAAGTTTCGCTCATTGTAATTTTTGTAAAAAATAATAGGCTAACAAAGTGTTTTTTTCAAAGCGGTTGAGCGGTTGTCATTGTGTATTTACTGGAGAGTTTTCTCTACCTGTAGCTGTCTGTCGCTGCCAGGCTGTGGTGTCTCACGTTTCACTCTTGAAACGGTTAGCCAATCAGAACAGAGGGTCGTTAATATTAATGAGCCTTAAAGACACAGCAACAGAAACAGCCTGTTCTTGGTAAAGCTCAGAGAGATGCTGGAAAATGTGTAAAAATGGTTGAAAGTGTTTTTGGTACATAGGGATGGGTATCGTTTAGATTTTCTCCGATACCGGTGCTAAAACGATACTTTTAAAATGGTACCGGTGCCTAAACAGTATCTGAACTGATACCTTTTTTAATATAAAGCGCAAAAAAATGACATTAAAGAATGTTGCTGTTTTTTTGCAAAGGCAAAGTTATTGATCAATATATTAA
Source organism: Centroberyx gerrardi (assembly GCF_048128805.1). NCBI lineage: Eukaryota > Metazoa > Chordata > Actinopteri > Beryciformes > Berycidae > Centroberyx > Centroberyx gerrardi. The sequence continues at coordinate 19,175,624 of NC_135998.1, read as the reverse complement.
TAAATAAATAATAGATAAAACCTAAGTCATCAAGAATAATTTAACAGTAAATAACAGTTAAAATACTAATAAATAACAGCAAAAGAAATACCAAGTGCAAACCTCTAGACGTCTACTCTTCTACAAATTCTTCTACTCTTCTATTTAAAAATATAACCATGTCTGCTTTCTCTGGCAAAATATGACTCCTCTCCTGACATCATCAACATTTTATATTTATTGTGACATTCTAGTTAGGCTATTACAAGGTTTTTTTTTATTAACTAAACCTATTTGTCCTTAATTACTTTTCAAATAGTTTTCATATGTTACATAATAACAAATAACTAACAGTTTGTATGAACCGGACGTTATCGGTAGTGAAAACTTTTAAGACCCGCCTCTTCTTTTATCTGATTGGCTAAGCGACCAAAATGTGACATTGATGAGCGGCGCTGCTGTTTGGCTTTCGACCAAAAGTCAGAAGGTGAGACGCACGGGAGAGGAAAGTGGCAGGCACGTCATGCCAGAGGAATACAGAGGATTTAAAACGGTGCACTCCAAACGGCGCTTGGGGCGGTTTCAGAGCACCGGAGGGTGGATATTTCAATCGGCAGTTCAGGAATGGCACCGAAATGAGGCACCGAAATCTGCGTTGCAATTCGGTCCGGTAGGTACCGGTCGTATAGGAACCGGTGCCATAGTGGTACCGGGTTTTGGTACCCACCCCTATACATGACACCACACAAACAGCTTTTAATGGACCTCAAGACATAAAATAGAACACTGTGAAGTGTAGAATATGGGACCTTTAACCAATCAGGTGAATAGTGTGTGTCTGCTTGATTAAGGTCCTTCACAAAACATCACAAAACTAGTTCCGCTTGTCATTTGTTCCTCTCCATATATAGGAGAAGTTAATTAGTGCCTTGTTCAATCACTCAATAAAACATGATGAATCTTTGGCAGGACACTGTGACAAAATAAAAAGAGTAGTGGCATTGAGGACGATGATTGAAATCGGTCAGATGGTCAGTGAAGAGAACTTTACTTGCCTGCACCTGTTACAAACACATCCACTTCCACCACGGCCACGAGGTGGCCAATATTTTTGTTGTCAGCATCAGTTGTGGCGTTGTGTATGGACATTCACCGTGAGTCTCACTATGCCTCACAGTCACTCGCACATACAAAAGAACAGCATGAAATCGTATCAGCTTTTATCCTGTTGTCACAAGGTCTGGCGTGACCTGTTGTCATGCCAGAAGCCTGAGTTCCCTATGGAACACATTTCACAACCCACAGAACCACTAAACCACAATTTGGGAAATTTCTACAGCATTAAGAGTGCAGTTTTATTTCATTAATTTATGTCCAGTTTTCTTCTTTATTAGCTAAAGTATCATTGGTGGAGACTTGAAAATGATACTTTAGCTAAATACATTTGCAAACTGTTTTTGATTTATTCACATGCAGTTTATTTGTTAACATGAATTACATTTTTATAACAATTTATAGGTCTATTCTATTTTACATTCCTGCATTAGCTTTGTTATTACTTTAAAGGGATAGCCAACTAAAATATGCAATTTCCCATCAAAATGTTTTTTTTTTTGTCATTGTTGGGTGTACAAAAACAACATGAAACTGCAAGAATCTGAAGTTGTTTCTACGCTGAGAAAAGCCTATCAGTTGATTTCTCCAGCAGCTAAATGAGCAGTTTTTCTGGGGAGGGATTAAAAACTTTCGCACATAAGAGTGGGGGAAATCAGAACACGACCTCAACATGCTGCTCTCTCTCCAGTGAGAGTAGAGTGAACCTCGCTTGACCAAGGTTTGTAGCAATGTGTGTTTAAGTAATCTGGCTAATGTATACTGACAAAAATTATTTTAGCTGGCGAATGTTTAACAACAACTAGATTGAGCTAGCAGAGCTGTGTTTTGTGTAAAAGATTTTAATTTATTAAGTTTGCCGCCACTCTCATGCACGTGCCTGAGCCTCATTTGGAGGGAGAATACAGAAGGGAGGGAGTAGAGAGGGAGGGTGGATTTTTTTATGTTGTATACTTTCAAATTATTGCTAATTTCTCTAAACTTGCCTACCCTAACTTTGACTGACATGTCATAGGCATGTCAGTCAATTTAGGCCACGCCCACAAGCTTCAGGCAAAGGCCCAGGCAGCTCTCTTAAATTGTATCACTATAGAAAATGCAACACCCAAAAGCTCCATTTTATTACAGCTGTTGAATGTTAGGAACGCTCAAATCTTGGTGGATGATGAACATAGTAAAACAAACACAATAGGAATCTGTGCGAGAGAAAGTAAAGTCATAGATTATTGTGATGGATGAAAACAGTTACAGTTGATTCATTAAATAGATTCACTTAAATCATTACCATGTTTAACTAAGTTATTTTAATAAAACATTTTCTCAAGAGATATCTCTACTTGTATTCATTTGGAGGACCAAATAGCTAGTTTATGAAAAACAAATCAAATCAAAATCATAGACTGTAAAATAAGATGGACGTATAGTGAGTGTGACATTACCCATAGGTTTCTGAAGGGCCGTTTTGAAGCCAAAAGATTGGGTTTATGATTGCCGCCATGTTGATATTTTTTGGAGACGGAGCAGCCACAGCGAGCCTGAGGATTGTCCGCAGAACCGCAATGCTGCCTAGTATTGGCCTGTAATCTGAGACCTGTCGATCACTGGACAGGCGACCTGTCAATCACTAGGAAAACAACCCCATTTTATAACCGGTATATCCCATTAATGACGCAATTGTTTTCGCCATATGGACACACATTAGAAGAAGTGAAATTAGCTACTGAGACCATAACCTCTTGTCAAATTATCTTTTTTACTTTATATTTGGGTAGTTGGGCCGGGTTTGGAGTCTTTTTGGAGCCTTTTTGGAGCCAGCATCTAGCGGACGTTAAAATTCACCCGTGGTTTTGGCAGCTAGGTCAAAATGCTGCTGTCACAAAGCACTGACAAACGTATTGTATCAAATTCCAGTAGAAATGCTGGGATCGGTTGTGAAAATTTCCAAACCCCCCACATCTGCTACAGGCAGGCACCTGTACCTGCACCTGCACAGATACTCATAAAACCTCCAATCCAACTCTTTCATATACACCTGCAACACTCTGCCTCTGCTGTCTCCCTCCAAGGAGCACCTTCCTGGCTTTTTGTTGTTGTAAGTGACAGGTGGATGAAGGGGTTCTGGCAGATGAGACTCTGGGTAGCAGGAAGTCAAGCATGACAAAATTGAGCAGAATTGACAGTGGCTGCTGAGTCAGTTTCTCAGGAAAGGAAGGCAGGAGGTATAGGGAGGAGAGTGGATCCACAGAGCACATTCTACATCAGTCTCTTAAAAGCTGAGTGGACTTTCTGTCTACTTATCAAGGCTGACGGACCTGTAGCATATGTTAAGAGGTGAGGCTTTTTCTGAGTGAGAGAAAGGGCTTGGAATGGATTGGTGATTGAGTGAGTTAGTGGGAGAGCAGGCAAGCGAGAAAGCGCGTCTTTCACCCATCAGATATTGCACCCACAAAGAACCGTTTTTTCTGCCATTCATGTCTGCTTAGGAGAGATATTGTTTATTTAATAAGCAAGACCTGGCATTGTTGGCACCCTAAGCACGATCATAAGAAGACGTCCTCGAAGAGAATTTAACAGTGCATCTGAATTGTAACTTATGACTGCCATCACCATAAACTAAGTAATATTAGTCTGAACCAAAATTTGCTATCTTGTCTACCAAGAAGAAATACAAAAAAATGCCTGAAATTTGTCACACAGATTTGGTTGTAGGAGAGCACTATGGTGTCTCCAATTGACATTATTCTCCCTTAGAGCAAATCAACATCTTGGGAATGGAAAGAAAGAAATGTTTATTCAAATGATTAACTTGAATGTAGCATTTAACTGAAAGCCACACTTTATTAAGCCCTAACTATTACGCTACATATCTGTACGGCTTCATCATGGGTGAAATCACCCATGTGGACCATAAGGTTATTCTTGAAAACTGTAAAAGCTGAAGCTGGTTAATGCATAAAATAGCTGAAAGCCAAGTTTAAACAAAGAGAAATTTGAGCTGTGGCACGAATGGCAGGCAATCTATTAAAGGGTAACTTCGGTATTTTTCAACCTGGACCCTATTTTCCCATCTTTTTGTGGGACTAAAGGGGACAACAATTTTTGAAATTGGTCCAGTATTGAGCGAGATCGCTTCAGCCGGCAGCCGCAAAACGGGCTGCAATGTAATCTGACGGGGCAAATCGCACCATCAACGTACGTCCACTAAAAGTGCTTGTTTTTGCCACTGACAGGTTCAGATTGTTATTATAAGTGTCTGACAACATTATGGAAAGGACCCTACAGAGAAATGAAACGTTTTTCTTTACCTTTCGCTTGATCGGGTCTGTGTGTAACTTCCTGCAACAACTCAACTCTCGCGAGACTTGGTTACACACAGAACGGATCAAGCGAAAGGTAAAGAAAAACGTTTCATTTCTCTGTAGGGTCCTTTCCATAATGTTGTCAGACACTTATAATAACAATCTGAGCCTGTCAGTGGCAAAAACAAGCACTTTTAGTGGACGTACGTTGACGGTGCGATTTGCCCCGTCGGATTACATTGCAGCCTGTTTCGTGGCTGCCGGCTGAAGCGATCTCGCTCAATACTGGACCAATTTCAAAAATTGTTGTCCCCTTTAGTCACTTAGATACAAAAAGATGGGAAAATAGGGTCCAGGTTGAAAAATACCGAAGTTACCCTTTAACCTAATGTAGTTAAGCTAGCTACCTAGCAATCTACTAGCAAGTGTGAGTTCCCAGTGTAGACAGGTGTCTGCCTGCAGGCAGTGTGCAAGCTCCAGCAGGAGGCACCTCCACACAGGCGCCAGAAGTGACAGTGACAACTGCAGTTGCCTGAGACCTGTCTTCAGACCTTGCTGCAGACTTCAAAAAATAACAGAAATAACCGCAAAATGGCTCCATGCAGCTCTCCCAGGATAATCCAAGTCTCTTGAAGCCAACAGATCCCAAATTGACTTGAAAAGACCGACATTTACACCATTATTTAGCTGAAATCGCCACTCTAGCTGTTATTTCAAAATACGTCATGTTTGCGTGCACCCCAGCCTCGATAGGTAAGACTAGCTCGAATTAGCAGAAACAAGACAAGAAATACTGTTTTAAACCAATTACTTTGTATTTAATCGTCAAATTCAATAAGTCAGCACCCATATTAATGTTTGATGTCATAATAATAATGAAAATTGTTTTAACTATTAACACTGCATGTATTACACTGTGCAGAATACATACAGAACGGAGACTAAAGTGGACATCAAACATTAATATGGGTGCTGACTTATTGCATTTGATGATTAAATACAAAGTAATTGGTTTAAAACAGTATTTCTTGTCTTGTAGAGTGGCGATTTCAGCTAAATAATGGTGTAAATGTCGGTCTTTTCAAGTCAATTTGGGATCTGTTGGCTTCAAGAGACTTGGATTATCCTGGGAGAGCTGCATGGAGCCATGGTTATTTTCTGTTATTTTTTTTAAGTCTGAAGCATGGTCTGAAGACAGGTCACCGGCAACTGCAGTTGTTTTGTAGAAAGCTGCACTGTACTTCCAGGGATCTCCGGGACTGTTTTATGGACTAACAAACTTTACCCAATTTTCTACTGGCATGGGGGTGAGTATAATGACTGAATTTTCATTTTTGGGTTAACTATTCCTTTAAGTATCAGGATCATGGGGAAAACGCTGGTTTCAGACAATATCAGGCAGAAATTACCTTGGCAGTGGAATCAATTTTGCTAACTATTAAAAGCTTATTAAGAAGTGAACAAGCAGTTGTTTTTTTATTCTCAGACACTTCATACACAGTAATAAAACATACAATAAATGCTTCATGCAATCCTAGTGGTGTGACACAATATTCTAGATCAGTAACCTGATATAAATTTTGCAGTGAGTTCAGATGGGTAAATGTAGTTTGTACTGTTTATATTCTGTCTGAATTTTACATTGTAATCAGTGCACTGAATGATGTGAACATAATTTCTCTTAAGAATATTCCTTTTTGGACTTGAGACAGTGAGGGGCTGATTAATTTTCCCCATTGCCTCACCTTATTAGGTCTATGCATATTTTGACATATGTGTTGCCTATTTTCCTGAGAATGTATGTTTCTTTGGTATAACTACATCTGGGGTTTGGTTATGACTCAATTTTTAATGAATAAAATGGCCAATTATCAACGCATCAGGAATGTAGTCGATATAGGGTCTTTCTATCGATGCATTGAGTCATCAAAATTTTTGGGCCACCCCTAATATTTATGCATTCGCATAGCTAGTCAGCTAATGTATTGTAGCATGGGTTTGTAAAGCTAATTGTTTGCTGTAGACTCAATGTGAACAGAAAGGAGGAGGGGTGCCAATCTGGTTATTACCAACTGACAATGGAATGACTGGACCAACTGTCCTAATTACCATGCACCTATAGTCTTTCTGTGAAAGAAAGACCTTAAACTGGGGGAGGGGATCCCGTTCTGCCATCCTTTAAAACCAAAATTACACATCCTTTAAAACCAAAATTACACACATAACAGTTGAAATAAAAAAAATAAATAAATGTTTCCAGCAACTAAAAACAACAAAAACTACTTGTGCTATGTTTTTAAGAGAAATTTCAGCTGTGTGCTAGCTAAGCCCATCCAGCGATACATCAAGCTATAGGTTAGCTAGCAAGCTATCAGTGAACAATTTAATTACACATCAAAATCATAACCATTACCTTATAAAAATGATCATGATGACATGACATACCTCTATCTTTAGGAATCTTTAGAACACTTCTCTTCTTGTTCTTTTCTTCTTCTTTTTTCTGCCTGACCAAGTGATTGCTCCCTCACCCTCAATCAAGGGTCATGCCCCAACTCTCAAGAACACTATTCAGCAACTTTTATGTTTGTACAAATCGGGCAATTTGCAGCTTTTTATTAGTTACTAGGGCAATGTTCCATAAGTATATTTTTGTGTGATATAGGGGAGGCACATATGGTTACCTGCTTGCATTTTGTGTTTTGACGACTTTTGATATAACCTCTACTACAGTGCGGTGTGGTGCTTTTTGACATATACCCCTCCCCCCCACCTGCATGTGACTGAGAGCTCCTGTCTGCACAGAAGGCAGGCGCCAAGTGGGAGGAGGAGGGTGGCAGTGTGCCACAGTTGATGGGGCGCATGAGTACAGAAAGGGAATTGCTTTGAAATTAATATTATAATAATAAATAAAACAAAATTGGACACTTCCTCTTCCCCTTTCACACCTCTCCCCTTCACTAATGTGCCCATTAATAATTACCCTTTGATCAGGCTTCTATGGAAACAAAGCATGCCACTTGGGGTGGAAAAAATTGCACAGCATCCACCTGTAACAGCTACACTGTTCTTTACTAGTTTTACATTAAAGAGGGATTAACAATGGGCACTTGACTTGACAGATAAGAGTGAAACAGCCACTTCACAGATGTTAAACTTTAAGTGCACATTAAGACATGAAAGGAGTAGAAGAGGATGCTAGGAGAACCTGAATTAAATAAATAAGGAAGGAACTGCACAAAATGCAAGAATAGATTAATTACAAATGTAAACTCTTAGAAAGGATGTGTCATTTTATGTTAATAACAACAGATTTTCCTCTTGGTACAATAAAGGTTTATTGGTTGATCAACATCCAAGTCATTTGGTTTTGCTACCTATTTGTATAAACTACTAAGCCTCGAACGATAATTCTGGTTATTTTCAACCTGGGCGTTATTTTCCCAGATTTTGCCATCATGATGATTGATTGTGTTCAAAATTCCATCACTTCACTGTAGAGCTTTATATACCCCTAAGATGTAGAGAGCGCTGCTCTCTAATACACATCCACAGGGCCAATGCAAACACCAACAGTTGAACCCAAAACGTGAACACAATATCACTCACACTGCAGTTACATGTATAATAGCTGTGATTACACATTATTGTACAACATTTCAGTTATTACAGATCCTTTTTGTGATTGCTCACACACTTTCTTGTTTACTCTGCTGGCTGCCGGTCTTCTGCCACATTCATGTCATATCTAAAGAAACGGAGGAATGGGATTTTGTTGCTTCAACTTGAAAGCATTCACATTGTTAAAACTAGTTGGAACGCCCACATCCAAAACTAGTTGTATTTATTAATTTAAAATCAACCATAAACGAACTGCAGCAGATATTTCTCACTTTTTGTGAGTAGGGTTGATTGTAGTGTGAATATAACTGATAATTATGATTTTTTTTTACTTTGGACTGCCGACATTGGTGGATTTCCTGCTATGTTTACTACTTGTGTTGACACACTGAATGAGCAATTTCTGATGCCAAGTGGGTGGTATCGCCCACAACCTGTGTTTTTCACCATTTATATGCTTTGTCTTGGTGACATCATTTGTAAATATAATATCCATTTTCATTGTTATGCTGACGACACACAACTTTATGTAGCCATAGACCCAGGCAACTCAAGTAGCCTAAATAACCTTAAGGATTGCCTGTCCGATTGCCTGTCCGATATTAAGTGTTGGATGTCCAAACGCTTTGTTCAACTGAACAACAGTATCTGAAATTATTCTTTTTGGACCTCTCAACTGCATCAACTCATTTCTGGACTTCTGGAAACCTCTCAGCTTTTGTGAAGCCCACAGCTAGAAATATGGGAGTAGTATTTGATTCACAGCTTACTTTTGACTCTCAGGTAGAGAGGGTTGTTTAGTCAAGTTTCCTACAGCTAAAAAACATTGCCGACATTAGACCTTTCTTCTTCTCAGCTGATCCGAAAAAGGTAATCCATGCCTTTATGTCATAACGCCTTGACTGTTGTAACTCCCTCTATTCATGTTGAAACAAGAGCTTCCTCATCCGTCACTAAGTAGTCCAAAACTGTTGCAGCTAGACTTTTAACCAGGGACCAGGAGACGGGACCATATTACCCACCATTCTAGCTTCCCTGCACAGGCTTCCTGTTAAATTTTGAATTGATTTTAAGATCTTACTGTTCAACGAGGTGTAACCCCAAGTTACATCTTGGATATTTTGACCCCTCAGGCTAGCAGAGTCTGTGTCATCTTTTGAATCCATTCTAGAAAACATTTTTTAATAGACATAAAATAATTGTTTTACTTCACCCTCCTGTTGTGGTTATCATTGCTCTTATTTTCTGTTTTGTCATTTTTTGGCAGTTTTTTGTTTTTGGCTTTATATCGGAGACTGCAAAAAAATTCCCACATATCCTACTGGTTATTCATAGTATTCTGTTACATCACCACACGGCCATCTTGGTAGGAAAATTACAGGTGATTGTAATAAATTAACATGATTATAATCAAATGACAGCCACAGCCAATGAGCTGTGTACATGGTAAAGCACCATATTGGTAGGAAATGCATGTGACATCATGGGAATACAATGAATAGAAGGTTAATGTGAGCGTTTTTTACGAGTTGGCATTTTGTATTTACAGTAAATGTAATATGATACAGTGTTTCCCACACGTTGACAATTTATTTGAGTGTTGAGCAGTGTTATAAATCTCTGATTAAAAAGTACCAAGTTACTGTTACTAACACATGCAAGTTTGGAGAAAATTGTGGAATGGTTTCACTTTCATTTTCACAACGGGAGGCTGTCGGATTGAGAACAATGCTACTAGTGTACTGGTCTACTGGTCTGTGCATTGCCAAATTACATTCATGACGTGATGTGCATATTAGGTGCAGCGTTAGCGATTGATTTAGTTCAGTTTCTAGACACTGACCAATTTTTTATTTGTGGCGGCCAAGCCAATATTGTGGCAGTGTGCCACAGATGTGCCTATGTAGGTGAAACACTGTCATGTAAACACGACATCAGAGTACTTGAATATTCTACTTGGTAACTAGTTAAAATAACATATCTAATACCACAATATACTCAAGTTTCAGACCATGGATAAATGATCAGATCAGATGTAGGCAAGTGGCATTGCAGTGTGGTATTGTGTTGAAAAGGACATGTTTTGGATGCATTAGGGTTCTACTGTTTGAGTTTCCGTTGGCCCAGTTGGATTGTATTGGCGAGCAGTGCTCCCTGCATACTAGATGTAGATAGAACTCTACACTGAAGTAATTGACGAAATGTTGTACATAATCAATTGATGGCAAAAACTAGGAAAAAGGTCCATGGTGAAAATAACCAGAATGACTGTGTAATATACTCTGTAACAATGTGCATGCTTGTCAGACATACTATAACCCAAAATCATCTAAGGTTAAATTTGCCTCCTCATATGTCTAGACTATAAATAGGCAGCATAAATTGCAGTTCTCCAGTCACGTAGCCAGCAGACAGACACCGATCAGAATGTGCAGAGGAAGCAGAGTCCGGCAGAAAACATGGATCTATATACACAGAGAACAAGGGCCTCGCTCCTCCAATATTGATTCAATATGGCTCTGAGACCTGCTTTGGAGTGCAAACTTGCAATCAGGATAAAACACACATGCGTCAATAGAGCAGAAATGTATTAGGCATTTCCTGTCTGCAAGTAAGCAGATTGAAAGTCAGATCTACTTTGTTTCACACAAATATTGTGTAAGGTGAATGTCATTTTGCCTCTGAGGGATTTTTAATTTCTTTGCATTTTGACATAGATACTCTTATCAAAGAAACACACGCTATCTGTCTTACTAATTGTACTCATTTGTCTGCTTGATATAGAGTATACACTTGCGTACATACACTCATATTTCACACACACACACACACACACACACACCCCCACCTACACACACACACACACACACATGCATATAAACACAGCCATTCATTGCTGTTTAATGCATGACTCCTATTTGATACTGTGTACTGTGATACAGTGTATAATATAGAGACACATTGTAAGCATATATATTAATCTCCTTAAGGACTAATTTGACTTGATTTATTAATCATTCGTGATGTGTTTTGGGAGTTTCAACCATTTCAAATAAAACACCATCTGCAACCTGCAGGGGTCCCATAATAACCACAATAATTATTTGAATTGCTCACTGATGAAAAGAATACTGCATTTTCAATGAGAAAGCTATGCATTAATAGCTACACGGGTGTCTGATCACATCACAGATTGATTGTTATATGTCCTGCTGACTGTACTGCTTTTTATGGTGCTGTTCACATGCCTCAACAGTAGTCTGCTGAATGATAATGACACATTCAAATTAAATTACTTTGGCAGAAATTATACATAGTAGCACACATTTTTATTTTATATACATGTTTCCATTCTTGTTTTAATTTACATCACAGAATGTTGCAGAGTGAAAAACATGCAGTTGATTTTGCAGTACAGCAAATTTAGAACTAGAACTAGAATTGCAATAAACCAAGAGAACCAACTGGGATGAAGAACAAAGAGTTTCTTCTTCATCCCAGTGATCAAGCTTGACAATGACAGGGTACAATAAAGTCAATGCATTCCTGATAGCATCTACAATGAAGGCATATAAAATGTATATAAAATATAAATATGAAATCATATGCATGCAAATGATATCATCATATGCAATACAATACATAGACAGGGGTGAGCAAATAATACATTTAGGTGGTAGTCCACTGGGCTACCAAGAAAAACCTGGTAGTATGCGTAGAGCGGACACGGGGGATGTGGGCCATATGTTCCACGCACCTTTGGCAAAATACAAATCTGTCCTCCTCACTTTTTTCTAATGCAAGTCCAATAGCAAGCTCACTAGCAGCAATAAGAAAGCCCTGGCAGTCACTTACCCACCACCCTGAAGTATCCACACATACTCAACTGCATGCGTAACACGATTAAGAGGTAGTTAAAATGTTCAGCAGTGGATAATTACAAATAGCAGGAAGCAGCGGGACATGACCATGATGATCCTGCACTGGTGAGTAGTAAGTTGCTGGTAATGGGATGGCCAAAAAAATAGCTAAGTTTTAGCTAATGTTAGCAAGCTACAGTTAGCTTGGCTTCATACAGTTAGCTGGTTGACAATCATGGTATTTATTAGGGATACTTACCTACCTACATTTTACCATTGCGTTGCATTTTTTCCTGCACTGTTAATAGGAGGATCAGGGAGCAGCAGAGATTCTGCTCAGGTGAGGACTAGCGGGCCAAATAGCTAGAGGAGATGACTATGGCTATGTACACACTGCCAGAATTTGGTAGTGACAACCGAATTGATGAATGAGAATGAATTCGCATATGTCTGGTACACACTGGAGCAGAGCGGAGTAAAATTACCAGACTGTGTATGTACGGGTAATAGGAGTCACTCCACTCCTCCGATCTCGCGATGGTTGTAAAGAATGTCTGTAACCATAGTAACGTTTACTTCAGACCAATATGGCGGCTACCATTGCCTGTATTTTCAGTTTACTTGACAAGTGACACCAGTAACCAGAGGCATCGATTTATCCATAACAACTGCCACTGACAGTAGCGTCATATTCTCTTTTTCCACCGCATGGACTTGATACTTTTAACGGCAACATTTGGGCCCGAGACTGCAGAACAGGTAGGAACAACTGCATTGTTGAGGAAACAGACTGGATAGAAAATTTGAGAATGTCTCACAACACTTACCTCCGTCTCTTTCAAATTAACGGTGATAATGTTACATAACGTAACAAGTGTGTAACAACCAGTTGTCCAGTCCAGTTCTGGTTCACACTACTCGGACTAACCGAATCCGCTCTCAAATTCGGTTGTCAATACCTGAATTTTCAGGGAGTGACTTCGGTTGTAGAATGCGGTTGTCACTCTCCTTAATAACCGAACTGTGTGTAAACCAGAGGCGTTGTTAGGATCTTGAAACATTGGGGGCTTAGCCCAGCCCAGAAATCTTTCGATTTTCACCCGATAATTGCACCATTTTCAAGTTATTTCAGAGTAAAATGAACATAAGATGTGAGACACTGTGCTCTACCAAAAGGTTCCGGTCAGGTGCGTAGGCTGGCTTTCACAACATGAAATCAAAATAAGCAAAATGAGTGCAATCTGAGTTCTCATTCAACTTCCTTATTATTTTTATTTTCAGCAGCAGGAGTAAAACCCTAAGAAAAAATAAGAGCCTGGTCTCATAGCTTCAGGGGAAACGAATTATGGCTTGAAGACTTATCAATTGGATTCTACAAAGCCAAAGTCATCCCACTTCATTTCTATGCTTAGCCCATGTTCCACATTAATATCACAGAGTGCAGGCTAGCTAGACCAGTGGTTCTCAAACTGTGCCGTCGCACACTGGTGTGCCTTGGGAGCTGGCCAGGTATGCCTTGGAATTAGTCTTATTTATGATGACTTACATAGCTATAATCAGTGTTGTGCAAGTTCACACTTCACAAGAGCTAGCTCAAAGTTCAGTTCACACAGATTAAAATGAACTAGTTCACATTCATAGTTCACAATTTTGAATTTTGAACTAAGTTCACAGTACCAAAAAATGAACTAGTTCACGTTCATTTCTTCCGTTTTTTTTAAATGAGCTGCTCCGAGCTATTCTTTTTCAATAGAACCTCCTCCTACCCATCCATCCCCAGCCCCCAATCACTGCCACTGCCCACTTCCCAAACTAAATGAATTACTGTAACGTTATACTACTATAGAATCACAGACAGAGATTACTTTTAAAAGCCAAGAAAAACCAATGTGAGTAGGCTATATGTTTTACCACTTAAACAATGTGTCATATTATGCAGAAAGTGAAAAAAAGAGGTGCAGTAAAGGTATAGGCTACTGTTGATGCAATGGATATTTTATTTAGCCTGCATGAACCAAATTATGCAGCAGTTCAAAAACATAAAATAGATTCATATGCTTCCAAGCGAGCTGGTACGGCTCCACCACTGGCTTCATTACAGTCGCTAGCTGAAAGATGTGCTATGATTTCAGTTCTGCAGAGCACACAATTTAGAGTATTTAGAGTACTTCAGCAGTACCGGTAGCTGCGTCTGAATTGCCAGTTGCAGGTTGCACTAGCCATGCCGGGTGCCGTAAATCCTCGGGTGCCGTAAAACACAGTGCGTGAGCGTCGTTAACTCTCGCGGGAGTTAACGACGCTCACGTTCATGTTCATTAGTTGCAAACGGATATGTTCAGTTCACCGTTCACTAGGGGTGGGCGATACTGCAAAATTTGGTTTCGATCCGATACCAAGTAATACAGGGCCAGAATCGCCGATAACGATACCGATACCGATACCGATACTTTTAATTATTAAAAGCAGCTTATGTACTTTCATGTAGGGGAGAGCAGTGTGTCATGATTTATGAGGTGAATGCATCATCAATAGGCTAAATCTGAATACATTTTCATGACCACTAAATTATTTGCCAAAGGATAGCAATCATTGTAAGGTGAGTGGTAAAATTTCTACCTGCCACCTGTGAGACCCGGGTTTGATTCCCAACTGAAGTATGTATGTAGCAAGCAAAGCAAAAAAAATTGGCTTCATTCATTTATGTAGCACTTTGTAAAAAAAGGGCTACATAAATGAATGAAGCCAGTTTATTTTGCTTTCCACTGTTAATTACTTAATCACATGCATGTTAAAACACAGCACAGTTTTTAAAGGCAAATAAAAATATTTTTTTTATTATTGTAAATTGAATGTGCAAACATGAAAAGTTTTTTGAATAAACAAAGTGCACACAATTATTTGTGGAGAACAATGAATGTTTTAAAACTTTCACAACTTTTATAAATAAGCAAAGTGCAAATAACTAAACAAAAGCACAAACTACCCTCAACCATTCTTCTTTCCTTCAGTTAGAGCAATGGTTGTCAGGGTGCGCGCCGTGGCGCGCTGCGTGTGCGCGGACGCGTATGTTCGTTGTTTGAGTGCACACGACACGACAACAGCAGTGGAGAAGCAAAGAGTGCATGCATGCACTAAGATGTGTTCACGACAACGGAACGTTGTTTGCACAGACAGTTCTACTCTTTGATGAAATGGGTACAACGTAGAAGAGACTGGTATCGATCCTATTGACGCTAGAATCGATCTTCAAAAACGAGACGTAGTATCTGTAGTATCGATATTTTGGGATCGATCCGCCCACCCCTACTGTTCACCAAAAACATGAGCACGTTCAATGAACGCGCTCTTTTAGCGCGTTCATGCACAACACTGGCTATAATCATATGTAAAGGTGTGCCTTGGAAATACTTGTTTTCATAAATGGTGTACCCAAAAACGTTTGAGAACCACTGAGCTAGACTAGCTAGCTAGCTAAAGAGCCCTCTTCTTCACCAACCTGAGCTTGTACATGAGGCAGTGGCACTCTGTCCTGACTCATCTGCTGCTACAGCAACAGGAGATAACTCTTCCTCCACCTACTCTAGCCTCGCCTGCGCCTCGTTGCCTTCATCCTTTTTCTTTTTGAAAAAGCTTCTTATATCCATAGCCTTCAAGTCTTGCCTTAGTGAATTAGCTAGCTAGCTACCACCAGATGCCAACAATGACAAGCCCTGTAACCGGTGCACTCGCTCTCTCTCTCTTTCTCTCTCTTGCGCTCACACCAAGTAGTGTGAAGTAGATCTGCTGCTTGAATGACACACAGAGGACCCAAAACGTAGGTTTTTCATCAACGATATCATATTATTTTCGAGGGCTTTAATGCATGATCGGAATGACAGATGAATACCGTATTTCCTCTAATAGTGGTCTGTAGTCAATTAAAAGCCGGGTCTCCAATAATGGCCGGGGCCGTCGTCGACACGAACAAATAAAGGCCGGCCTCAAATACAGGCCGGGGGAAAAAACAAAGGAAAAAGACTAGGTCAAAACCTAGTGTATGGCTGCACCGTGTCCATCTCCTCTCTCCGCCGCTGTCCTCTCCACCGCGCCCACGGCCGCATTGATCCTCCCGGTCCAAGCCCCGGACGCCCGGTGACGCATCAGCATCGGGACCCCCGCCGGATCACCGGGAACACATCGGCGCCCAGCTTCAGTTAGCTTCAGTTAGCTTCAGCTTACATGCAAACAACGGTGGATACCGGTAAACTCCTGGTGCCTGTTTGTAACTGTAGTTTGTAGTAACGTACAAGTGCCACAAGATGGCTCGGCCGGCGGAAGTCTCTGGCGCATGCCGTCGTCGATTACCGTAATTATCGTAATGCATTGCAGTAACAAAAAAACGTCTACCTAACGTACCCCAACAGAAGCAGATCAGAAAACAAGGAAGCTTCGTACTAAAATATGAGCAAATATACTTAACAAACAGAGGGAATTAGAAATAAAGGCCTGTCTCTAATATAAGCCTGCTTCCAATAAAGGCCTGGTACCCTCTGCAGTTGAGGTAAATAAAGGCCCGGGCCAATATTAGAGGAAATACGGTAGATCCAGGGCTATTTTTTTATTATTCTTATTTTTGTAAAAAAAAAATTTTTTATTTTTTTTTGAGATCCGGGGCTATTCATAAAACATTCGGGGCTGTCGCCTCGGACGCCCAGGCCTAACGACGCCACTGGTGTAAACTTAACAGGATTAAGCACTCAAATGAGGAGTGACAACTGTATTTAGTTGCAGTGTGTACTGAAGTTTATATTCTTCCTGATTTTTAGCTTGTTACAGATAGGCTTAAATTAATACAAATACATACACATTTTTCTGTAGCCTACTGTCATTAGAAAGAGCAGGGAGCCGCAGGTGATAGGCCCTTTTCACAAACATGGCTGCCCCTACTTACGCAGGGTTCTCACCAATGGCAGCAGTGCTAAAAAGCCAACTTTCTGTCGTGCATAACTCTGTCTAACTTATTTTGTGTTTCAACATAATGTATAACACAATGCAGGTGTTGTCATTGACATATCTTCCTGTTTCTATTGTCAGACGACTGCGCAAACTATGATCGAGGGTCACAAAATGCTAACTGGCTAACCAAGGCTAATGGTAATTTCTGTACTGTTAGCATTTTGTGACCCTCGATCAAAACACTTTTTTTATAGTTGCGCATTCATCTGACAAAAGTAACAGAAAGACATGTCAATGACAACTTGTGTTATACTTTATGTTGAAACAAAATAAGTGATCACAGAGGGCAACAAAAAGTTAGCTTTTTAACATTGCTGGCAATGGTGAGAACCGATCTATACTCTGTCGCAGTACAGCAGCCATGTTTGTGAAAAGGGCCTATTCTGTACAGGTGAGGACTAACTTCCTGGGATGGCTAAAGGAACATGCTAAATATTTTGCTTTCTATTTAGCTAGCTAAAGTTAGGCTTCATACAGTTAGCTGGTTGACAGTCGTGGCATTTGTTAGGAGTATTCATAGTATTCTGTTACATCACCACACAGCCATCTTGGTAGGAAAATAACAGGTGATTGTTATAAATTAACAGGTGATTACAATCAAATGACAAACACAGCCAATGAGCACTGTGTGTATTGTAAAGCGCCATATTGGTAGGAAATGCATGTGACATCATGGGAATACTATGAATAGGGATATGCTTCTCAATTTTTACTCACCATTGGCTTTGCACTTACAGTATTTTTTCCTGAGGGAATAGGCCTATTGAATCTTGTCGCAGGATACATTTAAAAATCCAGTGGACAGGGTTATTCTGCAAAGCTGGTGTAAAAAATAATAATAATAAAAAAAATTCCCCTTGAACCAAGTGTCCCCCTCACTTCTGAAATGATGGCTCTGCCCCTGCCTGGTAGCCCAGACCAGGTTTGTGGTAGTCCATATAAGCACTTAATATGCTCATAATAAGTGGGCAGGGAATAAGTACAGAGGACTAAAATGTATCACTTAAATTTCATTTATTTTACAACATTTACAATACACAGTTTGACAACTGTGGTGCCCCCCTCAAACCCGGTCATACTGGTTATATCTTCTTTCGCCACTAGACTGTCTAAGCACTATCAAAGTCAAACAAGCAGGTCTTATTTAATACTAGAATGCCCATGCTTAAGTTTTAATTACAAATACGGCATTGTAGCTGGGAAGTTGTTGCAAAGTGTCCCTCATTCACAGTAGTAGTCAACTGCTACTAGCTAGTAACAGAATTACTACATTAGCTGACTGACCGCTGGCTATTGGTATTGACCTTACCAAGCTGTGGTAAAATTATATTCAGCTAGCGTTAAACTTTATTCTTTCTTTGTGGCATTAAGCATACAAGACCAACCTTGCTATCCAGCTTCTGCTTTGTTATCGGTGTCCAAAGTTTCTCGCTGTGCGTAATCTGTGAGCAGAGGAGGAGTGTGTCCGATGTAAGGCTCTGCTGTGCCCCGCGGAAGTGATTGACATAAGGTTCTGCTCTGTCAGAGCCAATCAAAAATTACCCCATCAGTAGATTTACAAATGACTGCCAGGAGAATAAATCAAGACAGAGTTTTTCCATTGTGTGTCATTGTAGTGATGCGCTTTGAAAGAATTTGGATGAGAGGTGTGTGTGTGTGTGTGTGTGTGTGTGTGTGTGTGTGTGTGTGTGAGTGAAAGGTGGTAGTCCGCCTTTGATGAGATAAAATGCGGCTGAAAACACAGATTTGTTCACTCCTGATAGATTAAATTAATACATACCAGTATATCCCTCAAGATCTCAGTCACAATCTTTCTCTTAACATTATGCAACATTCATTTCATACTGCCCGTGTTATACATATTGCTTTGTCCACGTAAATACCCATGTCATTAAGTTTTATTGCAACTGTGATGTTAAACTCAAACTTTGTAGAACAAAATTCCAATGTCGCAATATGTTTTTTTTTTAATTAGATATGAAACAAAATAGATTTAAATAAGAAGATAAAACAAGCCAAGACATAGTAATGTAGGCTATGTAATGTAATTAATTGATTTTTTTAAAATGTATTTAATAGGCAGGGACCATGTACAACAATACATATCAATATATGGTATTGTTTCTGATAATAAAAAAGCAGCATTAAAAAGAAGTACTGTCTGTGTATTGTAAATGTACCACAATTTTTTTATTATTATTTGCTGTGAAGCTGCCAAGGTACTGCTATTCCCTAGGGGTGTGTGTGACACGTAAGTCCAGTATGTGTAGGTGCCGGGCCGGGAGTCAAACAATTAGAAAGGAGGAAAAGCCCGAACACTACACTGCGTTTATCCACTTTTAATTGACAGCATTTCGATCAGTCAGATCTTCATCAGGTCATATCCGAGTAAACACTTCTTCTTACGTATATACAGTATATAACAATAGAAGTAAAAGAAGTCACATATGATCTGAAAGTAAATCAATGCAAAGAAAAAGAAAAATGTCTAACTTCTACCCCTATGCAACAAGCTTTAATTGAGAAGGCCACACACACATACGTACACTCAGATATGCAGACACATTCACACTCATAGCATGCAAGCACACATACAAACACACACAAAAACACACAAACACACAGTAGACCTACAGTGCTGTACAAGCTGGCCTGGGGTTACGATGTAATGAGATCTTAGAGTATGGGGCTTCCTGCTGTACATAATTTGACTTCTTCAATGCATCACAGCTCTGCATTTTATTAGACAGAAAAATCACAGAAACCATGACGTACAAAGGTATTATTACTGATTACTGATCCCGACATCTTTATTTCAATTTCACTTTCTGCCAAAGTCTGTATTCATCTTCTAGTCAAAACCAATCCATTTAATAGGCTGCACATCTTTGATGCTTGTTCATTTATCCACCAATCAATGTATTTACCCATCCCTTCATCTACCAACTCTCAGCAGGAAAAATCATCCAATAATTGGGACAAATTTATATTTGTCCAAATACATTACATGTCCATGGGGTTCAGGAACAGAAATATAGCCAATACAAAGAGAAGCACTCTTCCCACTGTGAACAATCTCATACCTTGCTGATAGAAATGAATAGCATGGGGATGTGTGTCTGTGTGGCTGAGCCTGATTGCTGCAAGCTAGATCTCCTGGGAAGGGGGGGATCGTTTAAGAATGAAAATAAGATACCCAATGGAGCGTTTTAATGGAGAGAAAAATGCAATTTTACGAGTGGGTGTTTTTCCGTGGTAAAGGTAAAGTATGATTATGCAGGAAAGGGTACGCTTGGGAATGAGGAAGTGACTGCGTGTGTGTGTGTATGTGTGCGTGTGTATGTGTATGTGTGTGTGCTCACATGCTACCATGACTATATATGAATGTGCATGTGTCTGCACATCTCAGCGGTGTTGCTTGTCATATGTGTATGAAGCGTGCATGCATGTATTCCTATCAGTGCGTGTGCTTACTGCATCCCTCACAAGGTCACCTATCCATAGAGTCACTTGGGGCTGATTTACACCAGGACTCAATATGCAGATTTCCTGATGATGCTGCAGTGTGGGTGGTGGTAGTGTAGCAGTGACAGCCGCACTCATCCTATTTCTCATTTTACAGTCATGTGAGCCTCATGTGAGGTGAGGGGAATCAAAAATGTATACAATATGACCCAGATTTTTGTCGTCTGCATTAACCAACTTTGGGGCAGTTTACATCTAATTTGCATTCCCCACAAGCAAGCATTGCTGATTTTGCATAGTGTTGATTAAATTACTCATTTGAAGGTAGTTATATTTAGAAATGCCCCACAGTAAATGATTGTCTCAGTATCTCTTAAAACAAACGAGAAACGTGAAAACATGGCTTGTGCACTTTATTTTCTAAATAATTTGTGAATTGAAATATTGTGATGAGCATGATTATGGCCAGAGGAATGTTAGAGAGATACTAGAGGAATACACTGTACACTATACCCGCATGTATTTTAGCAGTTCCTCAAGCATCTAAATGGAGATTGCATCATCCCTCAACTGTGACGATACTGTAATGCAGCAGCCACATGTTACAATATCATAATATGAAGAAGGCAGAGAAAATGTCCTCTGGGATCTTATAGTACCAGGCTTGGAGAGTTACTGAGAAGCATGTCCCTTCATTTCCATGTAGCCAGAAATAGCAAGTCATTAAGAGACTGGCAGGTGATGGACAGATTAGGAAGGCTCAGCAGAGGCAGCCCCATGATGAAGACAGTTCATCCATACAGTATTCCTCCCTGTCCCACCCACACTCCTTATTCCCTTCATTTCTTGTCTTCCTTCTCTTATATGGCTTCCTTTTATTCTCCTCAGTCGTTCAGGTTGAAACGCAACTTGGGGATGCAATATAAGGTTATGAGAATTTCTGAGAATATTATACTCTGCTCAGTGGTTTGAAAAATAGAAATGATTGCACATTTCTGCCACAAGGAGTTATGAGAGTCATGTAAGCCGCATATGCAGCAAAACGTAACTTTTTTTGTACATTTTTGTACAACTGAAAATACATACAAGAACGTGACACTGCGGTCAATATACATCTAAGCGTTTTATCCAACTGGTATGGCTTCTCCTTCACCACTCTCCCAGGGTTGTAATATGTAATTCTGATACTAATGAAGTCTATGATAATTGTTATACTAGTTACTTAGTTACTTAGATACTTAGTTATTTATTGCAAGAAAAGCAAGGAGTACTTGCACTGATTTTATTTTCAATTGATACATTGGGATATAGATAACCATATGTGCACAGTTCACACAAGCCCCTAAAAAAGATTGCATGTAATGTTGAAACATTTCATCAGACATTACTAAGAAATTAATTGCATGTCATTAGCAAAGTTGATATTGCATACATAATTGTCATCCACCGAAGTTCCATAATGGGCCCTTTCAATGGCACAGGTGTAAAGTGCAGTCAATGGCACAGGGGGCACAGGGTGTAGTGATTGACTTTTTGTTTTTTTTCTGGTCAGAGGTGCACCTCTGGAGGAATACATTATCAGTGGGTGTCATAGGGGCTGGCGTCAGTCAGGCCAATCAAATCAGCTCCTCTCATTCCCTTTAAAAGCAGTGCCTTCCCACCATGACGTAGTGACAGTTTCATAACGGAGATGAAAGTCCAGACCGGCTTCTCTCAAGAAGAAACTGATGTCCTTGGTGGTGTAGAGTTGCAATCCATGCATTTACATAACCCCAAATATGTCACCAAGGGCAGACATATGTACAGGACCTGTGTACGTGACTGAAGTATTTCTTTAAATTATCTAGAGATAATTGTGGAAATCTGATTTTTTGTAATTAAAAAATAACTTGTTTCCTGTCCTCCACTATCAAATTGAACCAAAACAATTGCAGCCATGATTCTGCTCTACCATATCATGTTGTTCGTTGCAGCCATAGGCCTATCTCTATTGCAAATTAAAAATGCAATGCTTCAGGCACTACCTTTGGGAAACCCATAGAAAAGAAGGAGACAGTGCATGCAGTTGTTGCAACCCCGGCCATCCAGCACTTTTGGATGAGGATACGGAGTGAGGATTGGTGGGAATGGGTGGTCTTGAGGGAGTTCAGTGAAGTAGAGTGTAGAGAGAACTTTGGAGCTGTGAGATTTACTTTACCAATGTGTCCCTAGAATGTCATCATCTGTGCTCTTGTACCCATGATGATTTGTATAAACTTGGAAGCTGTGTGGAATAGCCTACATTGTTACAGCTAACCACTTATGTGTGCACAAAAACAAAGAAATTTGTGTAATTATTTTGCAACAGCCTGATGCTAGTTGTGCAAGACTTAATCAAGGTACCGACATTGGAACAGGCATGCATAGCCACATCCCTCAAATTAGAGGCTGCAGATGGAACACACATACTGGTCCCACTGCCTTGAGATGCCTATAAGGATCTTGCCTATCAACTGAAAGGGAAGGCCCATATACATCCTAAAAGCAGTTGTGGATGACAGATGATGGTTAGAATCACCCCTTGATCTAGCCCAGTACAGACTCTCCATACTGGCATTATTGCCTTAATCGCATTAAAAACGTATTTACGATGTGCAAGTAAACATGTGTACTGGTTGAAGACTTTATATCAAAGTGAAATAGGCAAGCGCAACATGCATAAACCCCTTATGCATGTTGCGCTTGCCTATTTCACTTTGATATAAAGTTGTGTGATTTTGGAGAGCTCAATGTGGGTGCGCCTCCACCAACTAAAGCCACCAAAATAGCACAGAACACGACTGCGCCTTATGGCATACGCCGGTGACAAGGTCTCAGCAGGCGGTGCAAGCGCAAATCCTGGTCATCCTTGTCACCAAAATTGCACTGCGCTGCTAGATTGCCACTGACACACCCCCTACTGCGCCTCTCCTCCCACTTCGGTGCAGGCGAGGAAAAAGCCTGTGCCTGACGAAGTTGCGTCATGCACCGTTATGAAAATAGGGCCCTAAGTACCAGTTCTCTGAAGACTCTTACATGACATGTGTGTACATAGCTGATTATGCATATAACTTACAGAAACTAGCTGTATCTGATTAAAGGATCCATCTTAATGTAAAAAGAAAGAAGCAGTGTCATTCACTCTGTGCTCCTTAATATATCATGCATAACCTCCTACACACACCTGATGAACTGAGGCTGCATTGCTTGTGTCCCCAGGATGAGTTTTGCACTTTGAGTCACAGAGAAGTTTGTACAGACAAAAGATACCTCATAATTTTCCTATATTTTGGGTGCTTGGGAATACATTTGGTTGCCACTTAAACAATACAGAAGCGTAAGAAACTTATGATCTCAAGCGCATCATTTTTTTTTTACTTGGTTAGATGCTTTCCTTGATGACAGATGACAAGTGGAGAAGATGTTCCAGAACCATGGTTCCTGAGTGTGGGCTGTGATACAGTATGGGCCCAGTGGGATTCCACTGTTGTGTTCTGCTTAATAATCCAAATCCTCTAAGTCCCCCTTGGCCCACTTCAGTCCTTTGATTGCTCCTTGTATTTTTATTACGTTCTACTCCATTTTCATAATCTGGCACACAGCACTCTTATGGTGTGTGGTGGAGAGAGAAAAAGAAAGAGCATAACAAGTGCTTCATACCGTTCTCCTAAGGTCATTGAGATTACAAGGGTCAGTCACTAATCCGTAAAGCTGGGTATGTCTGTTCTCCATTTGGAATAATAATTATTGGCGAAGAATTACTATATGATAAACTGTGACTAGCTGCACACATGTTTATGCACATCCAATGGAGTACGTGTGTGATCTGTAAGTAACTGCATGTGTGAGCATGCTTGAGCTCGCTTGTGTGCACGTCTGTGTTGGCACCTCGGAAGATGTTCGAAGGCGAAACAAAGGACAGATATTCACTTTGCTAGGTCACCATGCATCACACAACATGACCTTTTGAAGGAAGTAATTCATTCAGCGATAAGCACAACAAAAAGGGAGGAAAAAGAGCCCTGTCAGCAGCCATCAAGATAGCAGAGTGTGATAGGCAAGGCTAGCACTGTAATCAATCTGCACATGCACTCTATGCAAGGCCATGAAGTGCATTTCAAAGTCCCTTGCTTGGCAGCACTAAAACATAGCAGCTTTGGATATTGTGCACTAGCTGGCTGAAAGATGCAGTGGGATGCTATTGTGTCTCATAAACTGTATGAACAGTCAGACATAAATAGAATGTTTGCAGTATGTTAGTAACACCAGGATAAAATATGTATTGCATTTAGAGTGGAGTGAGGAAAATTAGGGTGACATACAGTATATTCAGTATATTGCCTCATATTAAATGTGACTAAATCATACATGGTGTTTTGTTCATATTACAGCATGGGACCGTAATGTGTATTAAGATCATATAAATTAGCAAGATTTATTCAAGAGGAAAACCACTGAATACTAAGATTTAGTAGCTCTTCTACTGAGTCTGTCCCTGTCTGTCTCTCCCTGGTTTTGTACTTTATCCCTCAACACCCCGACGTCAAGGGTAAGATATACATCTGTCTAATTTCTTGCTTGTCAGCCCACCATCTGGCGCAGCATCAACATTAAACACAGGAAAATGGTGTCACATTGTCAATCACATACACACACACACACACAGACACACACACACACACACATACAGTGTTATGGTAGAGAGCACAGCCTCCTGAGGACATAGGTGGCGGACATCTTGGAGACAGATTAGTAAATTTTGTTTATCCATTACTGTGATATTTTTGTCAGGCTCAATATGATTACAAATGTTCTCTGTCTTTGACACAGAATCTGCCTTAAGCGCTTTTCAGTGATTAGTTTTCAGTACAGAAGTAGCTTACAGACAATAAGTAAAAAGTAACTAAAAAATACTAGAGATATTCCTTGCCAGTAATGTAAGATACATATAAGGGAGCAAAAGCATGAATTCCCCCCCCAAAAAAAACCCCACGCCACTCCGTTTGCAGGTACAGAAATATAAAAGGCCTTTATTATAGTGGCTACATAATAACAGTGACCAACAAGTATCGATCAAGAACTGGTCAGAGTGCTATTGAGCACACTATCTGTTTTCTTTTGGTACAAGGTAGTGATGAGGCATGCATTACACAATTCAATCCACATAATCCAGAAAGGATATGCATGTATGATCATATTCAACACTGAATTTAGGTCCAGGAGTGACAAACAACAAACTCAATCAGCTCATTACTCGACATTACTTGTCACCACATACAGTACCTTAGAATAGACATAAAACATAGTTGTAGCAGTACTTTATTGATCCTACATGGCAAAATTACTTTATTACACCACATGTATACAACATTCAGATCCCTAACCCAGAGACATAACAGAGAGAACACAGTTAGAAATTAATACACAGTTCACAGGCAAGACAAACAATATACGGCATGCTGCCAGGAAGTCATTCTAAAAAGATGGGTGAGGCATCATTACTGCATTACTTCAAGTCTTCGAGTCTCACTGTAGGAATAAAACACAGCCTGAACCTTTCTATAGAGATGATTGGAGGTGTGAACGTATTGCTGAAAGAACTCCTGTTCTGAATCAGTATACTGTCTACTGGATGAGCAGTATTGTTCATGATTACAGTGACCTTTACCATTACCCTCCTCTTGTATAATGCATCCAGTGATTCAAGATTGCACCCAATGTTTGTGCTGGCTTTCTTAACAGTCTTTCCCAGCCTACTGCCATCTTCCTTCGATTAGTTGTCCTTCCAGCGTATAAATGCTGCATATAAATGATGTTAGGACATTTAGAAGGATAATGTAAGTATATAAACCATTTGCGGATATGTGGCATGAGTGTTTTTTTCTTCTGTAGCATTAAAAACACAGCTCAATGAAAACCAATAAAAACCCAGATATGAACTGGCATTATCTGGAGTAAATGTTGAACTCATTGATGTACCTTTTAAGTTGTTGAATAAAAATCTACAATCTAATAATGCCTGTGAAGAAAATCCCATTTAATGTGATCAGAATACTTTCAAGATAAGAGCTAAGGTATGGATGCATTTGATTAATGTTGCCTCATTAAGTTAAATACATTGTCAATCAAGGGACAGCAATGATGTAGGGTATGATGACTGTTAGATGAGGTATATACAGATGAAGATGGTCGGTACACTGGCTTCAAACCTCCTCTGGGTGACTTAAGCGAGACAAATAGCTTGTGATAACTTTGGCTTTGTTAGGTTTCTCATACTGGCTACATGGACGGTCTGGCACAATAACTGCATGGACCTCCCATGAGAAGGAAGCAGGATTATGGAGAATTTAATTGAAGAAAATCCATCCATTTGCCAACATGTCCTGGTTTAAGTAAAATAGTGTCTTAAGTGATAAAGCAGTTTCATTAGTTTTTCTTTGAGCTGTTTGAGAGTGAAGAAATTCTCTGTGATAAGAAGATTGGATGTGCAATCTGTCCTGTTTTTTCAGTTGATGAAATGTGAAATGTAAAACAAAGTTAAGATTGACTGAATGAGCAACGCAAGTTTAGTCAGGAAACTAGCTGGCTTCAGCTGATTGGATGAACTCAGCAGCGCATGTTTACGTGTTTAAGTGAACCAATCAACATTGTCCTGACTGAAATGTAATTGGGGTTTCTTCTTTTGTAAAAGCACATTCTTCTTTCTGTGCCTTTTGTTGTTTCACTCTGAGCCTCCTGATACAGCTGTGTTAAGTGCTTTTTCTATGTGAAAGGCAGCAAAATATAGTGTGTGTGGTGGTTGGGGGGTTATTTCATTAGAAAATAGCATAATTCCTTCACAAAACATGTGCAACTTGCAACTACTATATACCTGCAGAGCATCCCAATATAAGAGAAGGTGTGGTCTGTGGTGTGAGCCAGAGAAACACATTGGGAAACCTCAAATGCAGATATTTGGTGAAGAGGACTTAGTTTGCCAGTGTTAGAAGGCATTTGCTTGCCAACACCTTTTCAAGTTTGCAGCTTGCCTAAATATAAAAAGATACAATACAAAAAAAAACGAGACTGTGTAATGAAGAATACAGGTTACTGTATTCTTAATACAGGTTACTGTATTCTTAAGAATACAGGTTACTCTATTCTGATATAAAATTAATAGAAATTGGATTCAGATTGGTGTACCAGGTCCTTACTGGAACAATACTATTAAAAGAACAGTCTCAACAACTCAGATCATTCTTATACTCTAGAAGGATATTGAGTTCTCCATACAGGGATTCTCTTATTTCGTTCAGTCGCAAACGTACAAATTCGCATGAATCATCACTTTATCAATGAGGTGGTTTATTAACTGAAAAAGTATGTAGAAATCAAACTAAAGAATAAATGAGTGATAGCATGAAAACACATATGACAATGACAATTTCAATATGGCTCTATCTGCAGAAAATAACCCAAACTGTAAAAGTTTGATCTGTGATCTAGGAAAATCACAGCTTAATGTGCACAAATAGTGATGTCTCGAAGTAACTATGTTTTTACTGATGGCTCAGACAGGCATTGGATGGTAGCTGAGACTAAATGACTTTGAATATTGCACTGTAATATAACTGAATGAAGGGAAAGTGACAGATATGGAATAAGAATGTATCTAAACCTAATCTTCACAGCTAAACACTTGGACTGTGCATCAGCCAGTTGCAAAGAAGCATGGAAGATTGGCTACTTTACGGTTTCCAGGATAAGAGTCAATTCTGTCACGGACAAGCAGAGAGCCAGCGGGGCCAGTCTTGTCAGACTTTTTTTATATTTTGCATTTAATTTATATCAGCATTGTAAAAGATTTGTTAGACATTCATATTTTGCATTTCATATGTCAGAGACTTGTCAGAGCTTTTATGCTTGACGCTTAATTTGGTTCAATCAAGATTTAATTCAAGAGTATTTCATCAGCCTTTTTTTATTAATATTAATAATTTTTAAATTTCAAATAAGACAAGGGACAAGACACTGACATAAAGCCATACAAAAGCATATGATACCACACAACATAATACATCACAATATAATATAATACAATACGATATGGGGGAATGGGGGGAGGGGTGGGGGGATGTTGGGTGCACAGTATGATCTCCAGTGACACACCAATGTCCAAATACCTGGCCACCTATTGGGCACGGAGTATCCCGAGCCAGCACAAACCAAAAAGGTGTAGAACAAAACTCATATATTTCATTTATTATGCAAAAAGGATCTTATAAACATCTGGGGTCCATCAAGTCCATTATATTCATAAAGAGCTGAGACCCCCGTTCCATTGGTAATACATCCATGAAATCCTTTAACTAGTTATCTATAGTAAAACAACTTGATTTATGTCATTTCCAGTTTATCATAATTATCCATTTAACTGACAAAAAAGTGAGTGCAATATTGTGATGTATAAGAGTTTGCAGTGTATTTTTCACCTTGTTATCTAAAATGCACACTGCTGGAGATTGTGGTATTTTAACATTTAAAATAACTGATAACTGTCAATCACATCAGTCCAAAATCTTTTTATAGGTGGGCAGTACGGTACCACAACAAATGCATGAGTGTACCAAACCATCCACAGCCATGGCAACATAAATCTGATAGGGAACTGTCCATTTACTTCAGTCTACATGGTAATGTATGCCCTATGTACAACCTTCATTTGAAGAAATTTGTATTGTACACAGCTGGACATAGATGTTATATTTTTTTAAAACTGTGTCTCATTGTGCTGTGGTGAGAGATACACCCATGTCCTGCTCCCATTGTGACTTAGTAGTGGAGCTGCTGTCAGGAGAGGTACAACAACTTATATAGTGCTGAAAACCGACAGCAATCCCTCTAAATTTATTATCCAAGTCTCTTTTAGAACCAACTTCCATGTTGTTAGAAATAAGTGTGTTTAGGATGGCCTTCAACTGAAAATATAATAAAAATTCCCAATCTTTCAAATCAAACTGTGCTTTCAACTCATTTCATGGAACAATATTCATCAGTAGATCTTTAAGGAGGCGGAACCTCTGCAGGATCATTCTGCAGTGCCATTGTCCTTTTGACTCTCTGTGATTTGCAGATTGTTTTCTTCTGGGGACATTTAGGTCAAAAGAATTATGAATGGGACAATTTCATGTGATTCCATACAGATATTACAAAAGAGAATGTATAATATCCAGTATTGTCAAAATAATACATTAATTCATGTCTCCACAGACACAGAAATAGAAGTATTTTAAAATTGTACAAATACATCTAAAATTAACATATGTGCAAATAAATTAAAATATTATTGAATGTGCCTAATAAATAAATTAAAATATTACTGCAAACAGCAATGAGGCTTATCCATTTAGCAACAAGGTAGTGTGCTGTTGGCAAGTTGTCTATTAGGACACTGTATCTAGTTCTATAAGTCATGGATTCAACAGGTTAAAGCACTTCACTGGATATGGAACAGACTTACTCTGTTGTTTACATGATTCAGGAACACTCTGGCATTTCCCCATCAAAGATGAACTGAACTGCTTCTGACTCCTCTCTCTCCATCTGTTGCTCATTTTGCCAATCTCGTCACCTTCAACAGATTCAGTGTTTCCCCTACATAGTCTCATCTGTGATGCACTGCCATCACAATATCGGCATGGTTGCCACAAAATCAAAAGTTGGTCAATATATAGAAATTGATCTAAATCGATCTCTAACGCTGTGCCAAATGTGCAAATCACGTCATGCCTGTCATTTGACGATGCATAGACCAGTAGACCAGCAGCGTTGTTCTCAATCCAACAGAGCTTCACGTTGTGAAAACTAAAGTGAAACTTAAAATTCCACAATTTGCTCCAAACTCGTGTTAGTAATGGTATTTGTAAACAGTAACTTGATACTTTTTAATCTGAGATTTATAACTGAGCTCAACTCTCAGAAAGTTAACATGAGTGCAGTGCAGAGACTTGATTGCATACTGCCCCTGATCACTAGTTGGATTCCATTGGACACACCGCTCTCACTGTAAGGATGAGTAATTAATTCTAAACAACCGCCGCCACAAGTAAATTGTCAACCTGTGGGAAACACTAAGATTTAAAAGTCCACATCATTGCTCAGTAGAGCTCTATTTACTCCCTTATAGTGCAATCCATTACATGTTCCATGCCACAATTCATGCAACACCGCCTGTTTTCAGTCATAAGGCTTTGTCACAGAAAAATGAAAATGGTGCCCCTAGACTTAAATTGGACAGTATCAGGCAAATATTCTGTATGTTTTTTGTTTTTATCAGAAGTCATTGTGTTACATGTTGCTTCTATATTGCCAAATTCCTATGCTTGCGATGATTAAGAACAAAATTAAAATATAGTCGACGGAAGTGCCGGATATTGGACTTTTTCACCAGCACGTGAACACAACACACATTTGTGTATTTGAGGACCAAATCTCTGCCAAATCCCAAAACAAATGCAACCAAATCTAGTCAGGTGATTTGTGAATGCAGATTCGACAACCTGTAAATAAATGCAAAAAAACTGATGAACGCATCTCGTGCCTTGGGAAAAATAACTTGCCTCCTTACACAAGTTTATTCCACTTATTCCATTACTCAGTTTATATTTGGACAAGGTCACGTCACCTCTTCTGTATTCATATTGAATACATACTGTATATACTCTCTCTGAAGTCTGCGGAGGGGGAAAACAAGTGCCAGTCTCTTTGCAACAGCTGATGTAAAATACTACCACTAAAGGACATCAAGTTTCAAATTCTACTGGTAGTAAGTGTATGAATCCCAAACATCTGTTTGTGACAGCAGTTTCAGTAGATTGGCACCTAGCGGCGATGTTACATGTTCTATACCAACAAAGTGTAATGACGAGTGAGAACTGTGTTTTGCCTCCAAATGGTGCTTAGCCATTGTGTAATCTGTATTGCCAGTACGTATGGCTGTTTTCTGTTCAGACGCGTGTATTTTGAGGCTTCTTATATTTTGGCCAACATACAGTAGACCTTACTGTTTGGACAAATTAGCATGTAGACAACACTGAAAATGAAAATGAAAAACTGAAAAATTACAGTTCGTGGTATTATTCCCTATATACAACATTTACTGCTTGGCTTGAAAATGAATAATACAACTGTCACATACTGTAGGCCTGCTTTGGATCATTTTCTTTATTGATTTTATTTCTTGCATCTTCAAATTATAGGTCTTCTACTAGGTGTAATGTAAAGCAAATAAGGTAGGAAGTGGATTTGGAAGAGCTTTTAAATTCTGTCTGTACAGGGGCAGAGGAGGACAGAGGCTAAAGCTTGCTTCGTTTGATGAAAAACCAACAACAACACCTCTCACCAGGAAATGCTGAAATGCTCAAGGAAGGACTCGTTTTACATTGCGTTATTTATAGAGGACAAACAACTGTAGATAAATTATGATGAAATTTCTACTGGCATAGGCACGTGCTCTCTGCCCTCATTCAATCTCCTTAAGACTTGAAGTTTGTTTAAATGACTCAACAGAGACCCTGAGGGAAAAAATATTTGAGGTTTTTGGTAAGATTATTCTTTTTTCTGCCCTTAATCTCCTTTGCTTAGTAGTATCTCATCTGGCTTCTTGGATCCACGTGAAAGTACTATTGAGCACTGCAGGTGAGATCTTAATGAGCAATGGCAACTGAAAAGAGGGGGGAATGTCACTCCTTTCTTTCTTTTCAAGAGCAAAGTCTTAAAGGTCTTAAATATAGAGGCTGTACATCTGAATAGCCTAATTATCTCTTTTGACTGGAATTTGGGGTGGGCAACAGGGACCACTGCAGAAACTTTATAGTGCTATAGTCTTATTCTTTGGCAGGGAATAAGGGCATGGTCCTCTTTCAAGAAAAACGTCCATTGATCTTTCTCTTAGAAAAAAAAAAAACGGCTAAAATTTAAGAGAAATCACACCCTTGAAGCAAGTGGGAGACAACACGGGTGGCAATATAAAAGATGTAGCTTGTAAAGGCTCGTTTAGAAATGCTACTTTAAGCCTTCAGTCGAGCTTTGAGTCAATTACACATCACATTTTGGCTGGTGGCAACAACTGATCTGATTATAGGACCTTGTTCTTGTGTCTTGATACATTTTGCCATTGCACAACCTTCCTTTGTCTCTGTGCCACAGAACATCCTAATAAGTGTTCCATTATCCATTGACAGCACTACGGATTATTTGACATCTTATTAACAGATCCTTTACTAATGCTAACTTTGCCTATCATCTATTGATGTATTGTGCATGGAGCGGTGTAATACAGGAGTACTTGAGACTTGAGTAGTAAGAGAGAGAAATACTGCAGAATACTCTGAAGACATGATTTTGCCTCCTGTAGAATCTCCAGTGTAAACACACACAGAAACACAGACACACACACATGCACAAGCACTCGCTCGTTCGTTCGCTCGCTCACACACACACACACACACACACACACAAACACACACACACACACATTTAAACACATACCACAAGTGTTCCTGCTCCCTCCCCAAATGTTTCTTTCATTTGCGCCCTAATTGTCTTGCAGGTGACAGAGACACGGACGGGGCCACTGGGGTGCAGTAGCTACGACAATCTGGACTCAGTTAGCTCCATCCTTCTGCAGAGCCCTGAGAGCAAGCTTCATCTGCAAGGTAAACAAACCCAGCATACCCAAAGTCTAGTACCACAGGGCCACTATACAACATGGGCTATGGCAGGTCAACACCAGGGTCAACACTCCATTTTCGCCCCAGTCCATTCACAAAATGAAAAGAAGTACTCATACATCAAGAAATGCTCTTAGGGGACTATGATATGATTTACTGTGGTTGTAGATGTCTGCTCTTATTCTAGCAACATCATGCTCTCAACAAAGGGTTTTGGCTTTAATCAAAGGCCTGAATGCAGAACAATAGCATGAACTGTGCAGACTCTTCAGTGTTTGATTATGATGTATACTCAACATGTATAAGACTATTAATACAGACTGCATTCTATAAAGTTATTTGAGTGCTTGACATTTTTGGAACTTAAGTTCTGGAACAAGATATATTTTCTCCTAAGTCCAACAGAATGTTTATCTCAAGAATGTACTCAGGAATTTACTGCATAAATTAGTATTTTTTTATTAGGCCCCTACGATATAAAAAAAGTATATATAATGAGAATCTACTGCCATTTCACTCCTGGATTATAAGTATGTGGATGCAAATAGCAAGATTTACTCATTAGTGGTTATGTTCTTTTGAGAGAAAATAGTTCTGTCTTAAAAATAGACAAAAGTGATAATTAGCCTAAGAGACAGAATTGCTTGCACTAACAGTTGCCCACAGGGAGAAGGAATGATGAAAGCCTGTGTAAGTGTGGTCAAGTGTCTGAATAGAGTGATCAGTTCTTTGATTTATTCAAGTTTACCTAGGACATTAAAAACAGTTTGAACAATTTTCAACTCTCCCTCCCCACTGCTCCCCGAAGGGATCATTATTGCTCCTCTGAATTCAGAGAATTACGTGGCCTGTCAAAGAAACACTTTCAAGTCCCCCCACTTGCCACTTGCTCAAAGGACTCTATAGGTTTTCAAAAAGCTTTATTGTCATGCATCAAATGTATCAGCCCTTGTGCTTTGAAGACTGATGTTTTGTCATCCAATTGATATATGACAGGCCCGAGAAGCATCCTTTATTTTTTGGCTTGATAATAACTCAGAGAGAATGCAAAACCTTTTCAGATTGGCTTTTGGTTTTCAATGAAGGGGCATTTTCAATGCTTTTGGACCAAAGACGGTGGGTTTTAGAGTGTTCTACTGCTGAAAATGTCTGAATGTTTTAAGAGCAATTATAATTTCTACCCTTAATTAGAGAGATTTGTCACCAAGCTGATGCTGTAACTTGTTTAACAATCGTAGTGCTCTTCAAAGTGATGGCACTTCACACATATGAAGAGGCTTGTAGTCCATAGAGAGCTGTTAGGCCTATGCAGCCCAAATACAATTATAATGAGTCACAATCGTTTAATTCACCCCACAGCCTTTATTCATGTAAATAAGTATGTGTATTAACAATAGTCATCTTTTACCCCATAGTAAACCGTATATGCCTCTTAAATCAAGCCAATGTGCATTTGAAGAGCTTGACCTCCTGGCTTTATAAAATTGGCATGGATTAAACCCTTTCAATCACTTTGACCACGTGTTCAAATCTGCATTGAGTGCCGGGTTGGTGGGATTAATGCTGTCTGAAGAATTGTATTATTTCCATTGTGCCAGGCAATTCAATCAATCTCAAAATAGTGTTATTCATTCTGACTCAGGTGTGCTGGGAAGCTGAAGCCATTGCTTATATTCTTAATGAGTTCTGTCTTTTGAAAAATAAATACTTATATCAAGAAACATGAGGCTATGTCCAGAGGCCATTATTTCCTCTCTGTATGTCAAGAACCACAAGCAGATGACAAGGAAACATACAGATGGACTTCACTTTGATGTGTTTATCACTAGCCTACTCTCAGCATCTAACAACAGCTGACATTTGCAATTTCAAAATTGCATGCAGTCAAAAGCTCTCAACAGTCATAAAAGGTGTGGTGTGTGTGTGTGTGTGTGTGTGTGTGTGTGTGTGTGTGTGTGTGTGTGTGTGTGTTTTGTGTCTTACTATGTACAGTATGTGAGCATGCATTTTAGTAATTTACTATGTGCTTATGCCCATGAGTGTGTATGTATTTATGTACAGTATGAATGCATCCGTGTATTCATACAACCAGATGCCAATGTGAATGATGATTTGAGTGATCAAAGTAAAGGAGTCACTGTTTCACTCTCAAGATC
Organism: Centroberyx gerrardi; assembly: GCF_048128805.1. Lineage (NCBI taxonomy): Eukaryota > Metazoa > Chordata > Actinopteri > Beryciformes > Berycidae > Centroberyx > Centroberyx gerrardi. Next base: position 19,140,408 of record NC_135998.1, on the reverse strand, counting down.
ACCTTAACTGTCCTTTAATTGTGAGCCAGACAACATCCTCTATATATACAAGTGAATTATAAAAGGTCACTTTGAAGGAATTGTTGTTGTCATTAATCAGATTAAGTTACAATTGCTGCCTCTTTTCTGCTGTGCACACACTGCTTCCAATAAAACTGATGAAAGGTTTAGAGAGGACAGGGATTAAAAAAAAAAAGTGACAAAATGACAATTCTTTGATTAGAAAAATACATACACAAAAGAAAGGGCGAAGAACCGTCAGAGTATTCATGTAAATGGTTTTTCTCATCTGGGGACACATCAATTTGTGAATAGTTGACTATTTTGGAACATTCTCTTCTCTTGCGTCATACTGGTTCCAAAACCAACTTGGCCACAATAGTCCAAATTCTTTCCAGAAAGTAAATTGAGATGGTTGCCTGTCAAGAGGCCACATCAATTAAATGCCCTGCCAGATTTATCTCTTTACTGCCTAAAATAACAATAACAACAGCTGTAGCGGTTTGTCTTATTCTCCTGTGACAACACACCATTAAGGGATATACTATCCCCCGAGGAGAAAGACGTCGTGTGGACCTAGGACTAGTTCATCAAGCACTAGCAGCTCAGAGCGCAAGCAATGAACACCCACCATGTGTCTCATTTTCAAATGCCCATTGACCTTTTACCAGACAATTAGCTAGAGTGCAAAAGTGCTGGCATTTAAACTGTGGGGAGGAGTCACATCTGGCCAATGTGGAAGATCACGGATCACTGACAGTACTATCTAATAGCTTAGTATGCAAGCCATACACCATTGTAATTGAAATACAATTTTAGATTTTACAGTGATCACTGAACATAATTTTCACAAAGAGCAAACCTGATTAAGTCTGGCGGAAAACTCATTCACTCCAGTGTACTTGTTGCTCTAAAGAAACATTTAATATATGAAAGTCATGGAAAGGGTCTGAAGCCTTTCAGTGTGCAATAGACTACTTTAATCTCCATTCATTTTCTCTATCCATTTAACCCATTTGAGGGTCACTGGAGTCTATCCCAGCATACATTGGGTGGGAAACACCCTGGACAAGTCGCCAGTGTGTGTGTGTGTGTGTCTGTGTGTCTCTGTGTGTGTGTGTGTGTGTGTGTGTGTGTGTGTGCGCGCATGTATGTGTGTATGTGTAAGGAGCATTGGACAGGGCAGGGGCAATCACTGTATATCAATAGTGAGTGATTTCTGGGGAGAGTTCTACCAGAGACCTTTTCTGGCCACAGTGGAAAGTTAGGACCAAGAGATGGATCATTGTTCAGGCACAGTGTGTTTCTCAGAAGGGGGCAGGATAGGGGAGATGAGCCATGTCAAGTTGGCTTCGGACTCTTTTTCTTTTTCTTCAGTATCTTATTTTTCGATCTCAATTCTGTCTTTCTGAAGTCTTTCTCTTGGAAACTCTCTTTTCACTACCTTTGTGTATCTATCCATTCCTCAATTCACTCAGTCTTTGCTGCCTATTTTCTCTCCCATTCTTTACACTGTTCTTTCTTTATCTCTACCCTCCACTGGTCCTCTTTACAGTTGCTGAGAAATGAAGTCAACTACTCCAGAATGCTACTGAGAACTGAACTCCTCTATGTAGCAGTAACTGATGAATAGCTGCTCTTTGGAGTGTTATAGAAGTAGCTATTTGACATTTGCAGGTCATACATTATGATGAAACTTGTTCTTTAGAGATATTTGATGCTCATCAAGACGTCTCTAAGCATGTAGTTCCTGATTTTCTTTTACCAATAGTTGGCTGTGTCACCAAAAATAAGATGTGCGTAATGCTGCTGCGTCTGTCTCCATGTTTTAGAAACGAATGCCAGTGAACTTTTAAAAACCTTAATCCAGACTGGCCATTTTTAATTGCTCGTGAATTAAATAAGGGAATTAGTTTATTGGTATTAGTATGCAGCGCCACATGAGTTAGGACAAGGATGCAGTAATAGAAAACCCACTCCATTTCGTTCTTTTAATTAAACTTTTAATCATGCCTATTTCTTCTCTCTTTGCCTCTGAGCCTCAACACTTAATCTACCTTGAGGCATACATCTAACTGCAAAACTTTGTTGGAAAAGTTATAATAGAATGGTATTAGAAACCTGTAAACCATCATTTTTCTTACTCCTTTTTTGATAAAAGAGTACAGAGAAAAAAAAACACTGAAAGGGCTTTGGTGGAATTAGCCTTAAAATGGTTTGCAACAGCATTTTGATTCAAATGTAATGGACAAGAAACAAGCAAACCACTGTAAAAATATGAATTTAGTCATGAGCACATTTCTTCTGTGGACATTTTTGACTGTCATTCAAAAATGACCACATTTTCAAAGGGAAATGTTTTTTCCTCTCTCGCTCTCTGTGGTCTGCTCTTTGTGAGCTGGTGGGGCTGTGAGCCACAGATAACACAATGCGGATATAACACTCCTCCGATATTCCCTCTGCTTTCACTTAGATTTAGATTAGAATGCTGCAGTAGAATCTGACATCAAGGGAGCTACCTATCAAAGCAAGTCCTAAACTCACTCCTCTTCTCTCCCATAGTCAAAATTGCTTTGTAAAATATTAGGCAAATCGACCAATACCTTGTGCTTGCTCCCTTTTCCCCCTTTTTGACAATCCTCAGAATTTAAGGTGACACCAACACTTTTTTTCCATTAAATTTCATGCGTGACTTAAGCTATTTAGATCAATCAACTATGTAACTTTCAGTTAAATGAAAGTTAAAGTTAAATGATATCATTGTGCATGTGTCGGTATACATGCTGGCATGCTTCGAGCTTGAGTGAACGCCATGTGCACTGCATTATTGACAGCAAATTATAAGACATCAGCAGAGTTTGTTATTAGCAGCCATACAAGAGGTCATGCAAGAGGTACTCATTGATCCTGGTCAGAACAGATTCACCTCTCTCTCTCTCTCTCTCTCTCTCTCTCTCTCCCTCTCTGCCTCTCTCTCTCTCTCTCTCTCTCTCTCTCTGGGATCCCTACAAAAAATAACCTTGAACATACTGACATTTTATGTTGCACATTATCAGATGTGCCAAAGGCAAATTCTGCATGTTGCAAAAGTACAGTCTTTAATAATTTTTTATCAAGATTAGTGAAATAATGTACTGTATGATGGATTCTGCAATTCATAGGAATGTAACAAGTTTATTTTTTCTCTCACAAGTTCAATGTGAATGAAACATCCACTCTGTTAATGTAGTAGACTAAGTACATTTAGGAAAGAATAATTGGGATTTATCCACACTTTCTTTCTCCCACATTAATTGTTACTTATTTATTTCCAGGCTAAAGTTTAGTAACCCAATAATATTGGTTTGGCTGGATTCTCACTTTGTGTCTCCACTGGGACCTACAAATAAAAATAGCCTATTGAGGATGGTGAGAATGAAAGGGAAATAACAAGCGCTAGTTAAATGGTCAGCATTATGTGCAGAGGGGGATTACTGCAGGTGCCTTAACCCCTGCCCCTTTGTCCTTATTGGCCAATGTGTTATTATTAGTTATTATGACTGTTGAAAATACTGCCTCTCAAAGGGTTAATTCTCGCAGAGCCTCTGATCGATGTGCAGTCTTTAAATGAATGGCAGCTGCCAGCTCTCCTGTTTTGGTAGTGGAACACCAGAGCTCCTCTTTATTTGATCAAGGTTATGTCGATTGTGTGAAAAATTTATATTCATTGTTCTTTTTCCATTGGATATATGGTAAAAGTCAGTGCTGTATTTCTCATGTTTCTCATGAATTTTGTGTTTGCTTAATTTAGCGGATTTTGTTATTCTTTATGATGTAATCTATGACCATGATTCCTAATTGAATTCAGTTACGCTTTTACTGTATTTTGGTAAATATGCCAGTTTAGTCTGAATGGCAGTTCATATTACGTTTATGTTGTAAATACTATTGTGATGATTACTAGCACAAATGATATTGTCAAAATTATATAATATCAAGAACCAAACATCCTGACAACTTCAACTCCTGCAATTAATTGTTAAACGCATCCATCCTCCTCATGCTCATTGTACCTGATCAGCACACCCATTGTGTCAATCCTCCTCGAATCAGCAGTCTCCAGCTAATTCAGTCTTACTCTACTCAAAAGGTTTTTTTTTTAAATCAGATTTTATGATTTCAGTCCAAATACTTGGTAGAAAACAAAAAACTGTAAATTACAAATCTCAGTCACAAATGAATGCCCCTCTGAGAAGTTTTGAAATTGCACTGACCAAAGTCCTGCTCCCCACCCCTATCAATTAACCTAGGGAGCTACCGTATTTCCATGTAATGTTCTTATCTCTATAGCGAGCCAGTGCAACATTATGCCAATTATGGTAATGATCAAGCCTCTGTTGCAACACAGTTGTAATGCTAGCAAACTGTTAGATAATTGAATCTTCAAATATAATATTAATATGAAAATTTTATAATCTTAATATTTCCAAAGAAAGAAGAAAAATGAAAGAGATGAGAGCAGTAGTCAGAGGGAGCATATTATTCAGTTAGATAAAGACAGCAGCTGAATTCCTGAACATATGCAGTACGTGTGACAGATGGAACACGTGCGAATCCAAGCCCCCATAAGATATGAAGATCAATTTGTGAACAGGAAAAACTTCCACTCTATCAACGTGCAACTAATATGTGACCCAGACTGGAAGATAGTAGATAGAGTGGCAGGTACCCATGACTCCTGATTTTTGTCAGAAAGTGATACAGGCAGAAGCTTTTAAGATGGAAGACACCAGAGCATACTGCTAGGCGACAGCGGTTATCCCTGCCGTTCATGGTTAATGACACCTTTTAGGAATCCTGCAAATGCCGCACCGTTATAAAATCATTAAAGAAGGCCTTATTTTCCTATTTTTTTCCATCTTGACAATTGATGGTGTTCAAGTTTGTCACTTACTTCACTATAGGGGTGCATGCCATTACATAACGATTTCTCCTTGTCTCCTCGCCTCGCGTCTCCTCCTCGGTCAAAGGTCATGATGGAAACATTTAAAAAACAATTTATGAAGTGATTAATCAAATTCACATTGAAATTACATAACACTGTTAACAAAACAGTTAGTAAAATGTTGATTGCATGTGTCAATTAATAATTCCATTTCATTATACTGTCTTTATGCAATGAATAAATTACTGAATTTATAGATTGATTTGTAAGTAAATTTTTAAAAAGGCATTTAAATTTTAGTTTTTGTTATTCCATTTGCTAACCCCCGGCTAAAGGCTAGTGCTAGCTCTTAATGAACATTTAATTAATTTTGTATTAACAGTTTTATTAATTTTCTCATTTAAATGGGAATTACATTTTTCACTTCATAAAATGTTATTTAAATGTATGTATTAATTACTCACTGAACTAGTCTATAATAACTAGGCTGACAAACTAGAGCCTCCATAGCTAAGGGCCTAGGCCTACATGTCTTGCCTTGACATTGTTCAGTTCATTCTTCATCTATGGGCATTAAGGTTATTAATCCTTCACTGGCCAAACTATTAATTTTGTGCTGCACAAGAATGCGTTGTAAGTTGAGGTTCTCCTTCTCTATTTCTAATTTTTTGGTTGTAGGCTTTGGTCTCCTACAAGACTCTTAATTTTTATCCATGAAAATGGAATAGAATAATTAAATGTGATAGATAAATCAGTAGCCTATGACTAGTCTGATTCTTGTTAAATTCTGATGCCTGCAGTAGTAGCCTACATGATTTAGCCTTAGCCTATGGGTTGAAATCAATGTCTCTTCTACCTCCAGTCAGTGCTGAGGCTGCAAGGGGCTTCTTCAGAATCATCCTCCCAATTCCGGTAGGCTTAAAGATGGGACAGAGTCCAAATTCATTAGCCTTAGAGAAAAGTTTAGAAAAAGCTAGATCATTTAGTTTTACGTCCGTGCATCTTGGGAAAATCAGTGTACGTCTCAGCTTCGACCACACACACACACACACACACACACACACACACACAAACACACACTCCGCTTGACAACACAAGTGACTTGCTGAAAGGTGTAGTTTGGTTGCTGATGTGGTTAAGATTTAATGTCAGTTCTAGGTATGCTCATTCCATTAGCTGCTTCTAGAGACGCTTTTAGGAACGCCTCTTGGGTAGGAGAATCTTTCCCTAAAATGTCCTGCAACAATTTGGCTGACTCTGACAGGTCTTGTGGTGGTAGTCCCACTCCTGTAAAATCAATGAGTATTTGGTTACACCATGGTCAGCATTAACGGTTTTTGATACAATGTTTCCAATAATGTTAGCTAGCTTGTTCTTCTCACCGTTTTTTTCCAATTCCCTCTTGTGCTTGTTAATCTCCTTTCTTGCTGTCATGGCAATGTTTTAATATTTTTTCATCATTTCATCCATGGTCCATTTAACAGCAAGATGTATTGCATTTACTCTCTCCATTACCCCTTGCCACATCTTCTACTTGTGTGTATGTGTGACAGATGGATTATATCGGCTTTGAAGAATGTTTTTTCTTTTTCCATATTCTTCTAGAAGAATTGCAGTATCATCTTTAGTCCAGTTTGGCATCATTTTCCTAGTGTTGCTTTCATTATTGTCCATTTCTGAAAATAATGGCCAATGATGTAGCCAGGCTAAATTAGATTAAATTCACTTAACTTTGCAAAGTAGCCGCTGGTGGAAGACGTTGTCGTAACCATGGCACCGTAGGTACACAATAGTTGTGTTATGACAGAAACTATTGTTAAATGCTTAGTCTAAATGCTTAGGCAAGGGGGGTATATAAAAGTATTTATATAAATAAAATAAAATATATAAAGTTTTGTGCAACACTCCAAAATAAATCCCTGGCCTCAGCAACGGATTTGCCTAAAGGGACAAATTTAAGTTAAACACTTATTTCTGTTTTTTTCATGCAACCAGGCACAGGTCTTTCATTGTTTAGTCATGTGAAAGCTTTTTAGATTCTTCTGATGTAGTCTTGTTTCCTTCCATCTATTATTACTAATCATTGATTAACTTATTTGTTTGAGTGGCATGTGTATAAAACAGCAAAACAGCACAGGCTGCATATATATTCCAATCCTCCCTGTAATCTGATATCTAATACAACTGGACTGGAGAACACTGAGATGTAACATAACTGGAGAAATATGGTGGGGGTTGAAAAAAGAAAATTAGTTATATATATAAACAAAGCCAAGGGAAGATAAGGGCCCTGCAACCTCCACAAGACATTACCTTGCATGGACCCAATCACCTGCAATATGGCTGTCATAAATTAGCACCAAAACAAAAGCAAACTAATTTGCTTTTTTCAACCCCCACCACATGCTTTTCTCTTCTCTCTCTCTCTCTCTCTCTCTCTCTCTCTCTCTCTCTCTCTCTCCGCTTTCCTGAAGCTCTCCATGAGCCTATCTTGGAAGATTTATGAATATGTTAGAATAGCCTGAGCCAACAGTTTTCAAAGTGGTGAAGTGAAAATAAATTAAACTGGCCCTGTAGGCAAGTCGTGCGGAGAGTGATGAATTAGAAACTCATTGCTCTGTCGCTCGATGCCTGTCCCTCTTTTCAAGTGAAAATGCCGTAAACATTACAGGGACAACAAACAAACATACAAATCAATTAAGTTGTTTTTGATGACAGACTTGTTGAGAAATTGATTTGGAGACTGAAGTATATCAGTAAACACAATGTCCTTGGTTACCAGAAAATAATTTACTTAAGGAAAATCTTTGACGCAAACCAAGGAGAGTAAATGTTGGATGAGCACAATAAACACACAGAGACATTTTTCATCTTTCTCTCTCCCTTGCTCTCTCTCACGCTCTGTCTCACTCTCTGTACACAGACACATTCATAGTCTGTCCTATTTCCTTCTATCTTTCTCTTTCTCTATAACCTCTGTTACAACAGAAACCAAGACCACTACATACACAATATCATGAGATAAAATTCTTCAAGGTTAACGTGATTTAGAAAGCATGGGGTGTATCTCACTGATTGTCTATTGGTATTGCATCTGACCCTGGCTACTGTTCCCCTTATAAAAGCATACTTCCTTGCATCCAGATAGCCGGTAACCCTGGATCAGTTTCAAGATGGATGGCTGCACACATTTTTTTTACCTCTCTCTAGCATGCTGAGACCTCAGCACCTGATGAAATCTCTTTGCGTTGACCTGGAGGTCAGCTTTCAATTGGAAGTGGTCAATCAAGAGTGAGTTTCCACTTGGGCTAGCATGACCATGAATCTCCTTTTTTTCCCCCCACCTACTCTTGCCAGCTCCAGGCTGCCATTTCTGCCAGTACCCATGGCTTTCCACTCAGCCGTCTTTCTCTCTCTCTGGCAGACTCCGTTTCATCAATCGGGTTTCTTTATTTTCTTCCCCATTTTTTTTTTTTAGATGTAAGGGGCCGTATAACCAAGTTATCATGATGTATTTACCACTAAGGCTTATATTGTTATTTTTTATAACATATCATAAGAACGTCATAAGGACATCTGAATTGAACTGCATTATAGTGTATTATGACATTTTCTGATGCGTGTTTGATGACTTATAATGTCTTATAACCAACAATTCAAGTAAAATGTTAATACACTTTGTCATCCTTGGTGTTTTCAGTGCCTCTTAAAAGGTTGGATATGTAAATCATTCAGCATTCTAGATTAGCCTGTCCCCTGCCCTCCAGAGCACCTGTGTTTACATTTGTCATTTCTTGGTTTCCCTCATTTGTTTTCGTTCATTTGAATTCTTCATAGGTCTGGTGGAATCATCCATCTAGGAGCTTTCTCTGATGTCAATACAGAGGCGAGTGCATGCACGGTGATTGGATTGCCCCGATGTAATTCCTGACCAATCAAAGCAAGGAATGTGATAACGTTATTGCAAAGCGCCACTTGGCTCACATTTCAAAACATGATGGCTACCGCAAATCAAAACAGTAATTTCTGTTGGTTCTGTGGAGAACTTATTTTTAATTGTGCCATTAATATCACTGCAAAACAAGAAAATATGTATTTACCATTTATGTAACGTGCTCATCCACTGCGATACCACACAGTCTGTTCCTGTAGCCTATGTCTCAGAATTTAGCATCTGCCTCCATTTATCGCTCAGCAACCATGCCGACCATGAGAGAACAATGTCCATTCAAAATATCATCCTCACGACTGACTCTGAGCTGCAGTGCAGCCGCCTCCTTTACTTGGTCCTTGGTCCTCATAACAATAGGCCTATTGCTACCCATCTCTTTATGTAGCCTACTAAAGGGTCTAGTTGACAAATTAGGCTTTTACCGAAGCCCGTTGGCAAGACACCAAATGCCACTTGTCCCCGAACAAATGCTTTTAAAAGCATATATTGCTCGGGCTCTTATGCAGGTATAGCTGCATTCAGTTTCTTGAGAACTGCTTCACTCGATCAATGTTTACATGCTTCCTTTGGATTTGAGACTTTGCAGTGACAGATTACGCCATCATCCAAGACCCTGCCCACAAATTGAATCAAAATGCCAGAACATCCCAGTGATCGAACTGCTCCCTTCGACAAGGAGATGACCAGACCTACGAAGCACCAAAAAATTAAAACAAAGTAGGCTTGGTTAACATGCAGAAACAAACAATCGATTCCGAGGAAAAATGAATGTAAACATGGGTGCTTCGGAAGCCTGGGGCCATTTGTGAATATTGTACATAATCAGTATTGGTATATCTTTTCTAAAATATATAATGTATTATTATATGTATCCGACATTATAAGCATATGGAAACTTAATGAAAAAACAAAGATTGATTCTGTACAGGTGTAGTCACTTTATGTAGTGAATGTCGCTCCTCTCTGTGGATGATAAATCAGTGGAGTGTTTTTCAACTACTTTATCCTTCATTTCCAGCACCTTTCTAAGTTTTCAAAAGTGTGTGGCTATAACTAGTTATTACATCTATTTTACTTGGATATTACTTAGTTATTTCAGGTCATTAACACATAATTAATGGCCTGTAATTTAAAGGGTTACCCATTACTGTTTGAACTCACAGTAGACTGTTGGTTTTTAGCAAAGTGTATAGCTAATATGTGCCAATACTATCGAATACAGAAAGAATTGACAGGAAGGTTTGATGTAATTTTTGCAATGATATAAATCTGGCTTTCTCACCTGAAATGTGTGTACTGAAATCTTGACACTTTCAGGGCAGTTGTATCTTTTATAGCTGAAATGGAAATGTCAGAGCTTCTCACACTTCTCTCCACCCCTCTCCGGGGCTCTTGTAAAACATGTGATTTCTTCAAGAGCCTCGAAAGTGTGTGTGCGTGTGTGTGTGTGTGTGTGTGTGTGTGTATGTGCGTACGCATGTGTGAATGTGTGATACCAGCAGAATATCTCACCAGCCAAGGCCCCACTGCTACTGCTGTGCAACGACACATGGCAGCACATGACCGAACAGCTTGAGCACTGCAACTGAAGTGCACAAGCAGCCAACAGCAAACACATCTCCAATTACACTCTGAATCCATATTCTAACAGAGTTGATATTCACTGTGTGTATGGAGGTATCTTGCTCATAGTTGCTCACAGCACACATTGCATAAGGGAACTTAATTTATACTGCTAATAGTACATGCACCATGATAGCAATTACTAAGACTTATTACTGAACATCGCCAAACCTTTAGGGGTAATCAGTCAATAGTTGCATTGTCCCTACTGTGATCTTGTGCCAGCACTGGAAAGAGGAGAAAAAAAGTAATCACTACATTGGAGTATTACTCTATTACTCTGACTCACCCTGTGTGTCTGTGTCCAGTGTTCAGCACAATTGGCAATAACTCAGCACCATGGACAGCTCATCTTGCTGCCTGCCTGCCTCAATCCACCAATTGCTTCAACATGCAATTTCAGCCATACCCTTTTTCTGGAGGCATGCAGCAGCAGACCCTGAATGCCAGGACAATTTATATATGTAATTCATGCTTTTACAGTGATTACTGCATCAACAGTTCTTGCTGTTTTTGTATGTGCAGTATGAATAAGTGGGTTTCTTCCAGCTACAAAACCCCATCATCAAAGTCTTCCTGTTCTACCCAGGTACAGAGGGGTGTATCACATGTATGCAGGCAGTGTTTAGATATGTTCTAGAAAATGGGATTTGCCTCTTCTCTATTGTTTTGCTGTTGGAAATATATGCATACCTAAGCACATTCATGCGTTCATAAAAATCCAATGAACTACAGAGTGCTCAAGGTTTAAGGAAAGAAAACATCCTTTGTATTGTACTTAAAAGATAAAATTATGATTTAATTCTGGATAGTTGAGAGGAAAATATTAAGTCAATGTCCCAAACACTTATGTCCATACATTACTACTTAAATAAGGCTGTAGATCAAACACAATAATGTAGCCTCAGCAGTCCTGCCTGACAACCCAAAAAAGCTTGTAGCATGCTGGCAACACTTGGGATAATCTACTCAGAACAGACATAGCAATACTTTATCCATTTAAATGCTAAGTGCACCTCATTCAGAACTGTAAAAAATGCGAACACATTTGAAGAGCTAAGGATGGCTCCAGCGGAACGTGTTATCCTCTGTCAGGCCCCTTGGCTTGCGCACACACCATCAGAGACCTAAAGAGCTATATGCAAAGAGATGAAAAGTGGAAGAATGGCTACATTAGCTGCACCTTTATTTTGTAGTATATTGTGAAAGAGGAGCCCTGTGTGAAATGAGCCAACACACTAAGTCTTAACACTGTGGCCCCCTCTGGTAAGTATCTAGGGATAGAGAGGGCAGACTGGGCCTGCAGTGAGGAAAAACAGGCAGACCTCCAGTTTAGAGGTCTTTCATGTTGTATCCTGGCTGCAGCAGTAACCTCCAATGGTAATTTAATGCCCCTATTGAAGTAATGCACTTTATTGCACCAGTGGATTAAGTAATGATTATTTTGCGAATTTGCGGCCACACAATGGTCAATTAATCTTTAATGAAACTCTAACTTATGAGGTGGAGCGTGGCATTGCAATGAGCAGGCAAGTGCTTGCCAAGGCAGTTACAAACCTCAGCTGCGGTCTACACTCCCCATCTATCACGACGTAAAAATAGAGCACTCTAAAATGAGACAGAGTGAAACGGCAAAGTCACAGATGCAGGGCCTCCATTTTTAGCATTCATGGAAGTGTGTAAGGGCCTGTATCCAATGGACGTGAAGGAAATATATCAGCCTTTGATGTATGCAATAAGATTAACTGCCATTTTGAGGTGCTATTTATTTAGAGCAAGCCAGGCATAGGGGTGCAAGGAGTTATGTGCACTGACAGAGCATGAAGTTGGAGGTTATCAAATGGCTGTATAGGAATTCCAATATTCACCTTCCATTTCATTAGCAGCTCTTTAAGGATAGTAAGTTTAACTCCCCGGTGTCCTGCTAGCTACTCCAACATCTAATGTGTTTTGCTAGAAAAATACCTATGTTTCAGAGACATATACAGCATATGGTCCAATCATTCTCAGTGTTTTAACATGGCAATGCTCTAAGCCGGCAAAGAGCAGGGAAAGTCATAAAGATAAATGGTTTTTACTCAAATTAGATTTCTCATTTCATTCTTTTGCCTGAGGGCCCCAGTTCTCTTACTCATCCTCTTCTCATTGTTCCCCACTGTACTAACAAATGTTGATGGACTTCATTTTATTGCATAACGTTATTTCTACAGAGTGGAAGGGCAAGACATCAAATTTCAAATACTTGAGTAAAGGTTCAGTGGGAGAGAGTTGAGTAGAGTAGAAGAGGCGGAGAAACAGGAATAAAGAGAGTGATTGAGGGAGGGAATGAGAGCGAAAGGATGAGGGGGATAAGTCAGGGGGCATGAGCATGAGTGTGTCAGAGTAGGAGTGAGGGTAATGAAGTGAGACAGAAGAAGAGAGATGTATAGAGAGAATGGAGCCAGGGAAAGAGAGAAGGAGAGAGAGACAGAGAGAGAGAGAGAGAGAGAAAGAGAGCCTGTAGAAGAGAGAGACAGACAAAGAGAAAAGGACAGAAACAGTGAGAGATCAAGAAGAAAAGGAGAGTGAAATCAAGAGATACAGAGACTGATAGTGCTGAGCTGTTTGTCAGTGTGCCGAATGGGTCCTCCTGCAGCCTCACTTTGATATCAGAAAATAAAATGTGTGTGTGTGTGTTGGTGGTGGTGGTGGTGGGGTGGGGTTAGAGAGGAGCGGGAAAGAGGGAGGGCTGAGGCACTCTGTGTTATTGTGCACCCGGCCGCTGGCACCAGCACTGTCAGTGAGCAGCGTCGATCCGTGAACTCGCCATCTGGATTCTCCCACAAATCACATTAAACTTTCAAGCTCAGGAATACATCAAGCTAAATGAATATTGGCTCCAGGGGCCGCAGACAGGCCTGATGGAGAAAAGGCCCTGTGCAACCTAACTCTTTTGTGGTCAGATATGATCCATCCGTCCCCTCTACTCCTTCCCTCCCTCCCTCTGTTCTCTTCATCGCTGATAGGCAGTGGTTCTTATGAGGTGTAGAGGAGAAGAGAACAGACTGATCTCTGAAAAGAGGAATACAAGACAAGGTTATTTACTAAGCAGTAGGAAAGTCAGAGTATTTGCATACTGACAGTACAATTGTGAACAGGGAAGAATAATCATAACAATTAGGATAGGGTTACCAGCACTGTGTCCTTGAACCCCTATTCTAATTGATTCCTCTTCTCCCCTAAAAGTATCTGGAGCTCAGAAACCGTAAGACCCACAGCAACCAACGTTAGCAGATAGCTTTGAAATCTCAGGCGCTACTCAGGCAAAAAAATTACAGTGGTCGGCCAGATGGTGATGCTATAACAAGCAACTTCACGTTTTGGCCAATAAATTCTGAACCATTTTACTTAGAAACGAAATTATTTTTTCCATAGTGTAGTCAATTTCCGCCATATAGGATTTTCTGCCATTTCTGCTCCTACTTTTTTAATTTTAAAATTTTACCTGCAAAATGTGTTCACTACACTACCACAATTAACTAACGGACTTGACAAAGTATGTGGCCAAGCAGAAAAATGGTCATAACTCATAACTCAACTTCAAGAAACTTGGTACATACAGTCTCTTCCGTAGAAGAAGTGAATGTTTGTATAATTACATGAAAATTGGCCGATAGTTGGAGCCACAAATATCTCACTCACTCATTCCATACCCACTTACACCATTTCAGAATTCAAAATTTATACAAAAAATTAGAAAATGGGTATAAAATCTTACCACTTTGGCCTAGACAGCTGCAATTTTCAGGACATGTCAGCTGAAGTGAGACAAATCTATCATATGCTGGTACCAACCACCAATTCTAAAGTCGCACCCCTCTGTTTATAGTAAAAATTGTTATCCTATAGTGTTGCCCTCCTAGACTGGAAGAAAAAAACAACAAAACTATATGATTTCTGAAATCCTCATACCTTTATCAGTAAAAATGTCAAAAATTGTAATGATATCTCAAAGACTGAATGCACAGTACATCAAAATGTCAAGCTTCAATTGGACCGTTGATTTGACAATGTCAAATGTACACAGATTGATTAGTCTTCATTATACTAATGAATAATACTGTCAATATTATAAGATGATATTTGTAAAGCTTATTAGCACTTATTATGAACTAAAGTGTTAGCAACATTGCCCTGATGAAAACAATGCAGCTAAAATGTTGTGCGTAATAATTGTCATGCAATGGAGAGGTGAGTGCGGCTTCTCCAGCTATATTTAACTGTACCTTCCAAGGTATCCATCCCTCCCACACCTGTCACCTGCGTCTCAGTCTGGGTCTCCTGCATTTGCTCCTCCAAGGCAGTTAAGGCTCCTCTTCAGAGGGAACACCACCGGTAGCTTGCACAGGCTTCATTTGTGGCAAGCGTTTTGGTTCACCTCCTCATATCACACTAGCACTTTTTTACCCCCGATAAATTGTGCTTCTGGTACCCAACTGCATTCACTTTATTTGGTATGTCGTCCCAGAGTGGCTTTTTACACACTGGTAAAACATCTCTTCTTTGCAGCAGAGAGCTCTTTGAGGTCTCCGGCACCAACACTTCCAGCATCACTGGAGAGAAATGTATCTTCTTTTCCATCATTAATTGCAGCGGGGTATTGCGCACATTGTTTGGCCCTTATATTTGTGTAGTCGCAATTCTAATACAATTCTAATTAATTATCTGCACCTCTGCTCATTTGTGTGCCCTACTTTAAGTAAATACCTTGCACTGGTGGGACCAATTGCACTTGCAATTGCTTCTGCGCTGCCCCTGGAACTGTGACATGTTAGTAGATCCAGGCCCTACTGTGTTGTAATGTCAGTGTGTTTCTGGTGGGAAAAGCCTTTCTATGTGACCCGTACATCGGATTCATCTGCTCTTGGTGTCAAAATGTATTCTGTAAATAGTTTTTTCTCTTTTTCAAGGTGTGCTTGGAACCCTACAATTGCTGCTTGCAGCTATATTTCTCAAATTAATTTTGATAGCATAGTATAATGGCTGTAGAAAAATTAGACCATCGTGGGGAAAAAATATTTGTTGTTTTCCATGTGTTTATTGTATGTCGCCCTGGGTACGATTTGACGCAAAATATATTGGGCCTCACTCTAGTTGTTAGGCAAAAATAGACAAGCACAGAGGCTGTACAGTTCACGGCGCCTAGCTACAGTAGGTATGCAGCATCAACTTGCTGTATAAGTTACTACAGTCCTGGAATAATCAGGATAACCACATCATTCACCAATGTATTGTCAAGAAGAATAGATCCACTCTACTATATTGCCACACTCCATTATGTCAGCTGTCTTTCAGTATCATAGCAGCGTCTTAGCCAAAATAATTTGTTAGCATTACCCAAACTTAATAAATTCCGCATCTGTTAGGCAAAACTGCTTTGATAGCTCAATCTACTAAACTAAAATATTCTGCTAAAATATTCACCAGATAGCCACCACAGTTACAAGCACATATTGTGATACAAAAACTGGATGAGTGAGCATCACTTAATACGCAGTGAGAGAGCACCATTTTGTTAGCATTGGGCAAACTTGATAGAATCCACAGCTATTGTGCAAAAAACAGCTTTGCTAGCTCAATGTAGTTGTCAAATATTCACCAGCAATTTATTTATTTTTTGTTACACATAGATTAGCCACTGCAGTTGCAAAGCTACACCTAACACTGAGTGAGCGAGCATCCCTCAATATGAGGTGAGAGACCGCTGTTTCACTGACGGATAGACTGGCTGACCTGAATTTGGCTCCTGATGTACACATCTTGTGCTGTGGGAAAAATAACTTGCCTCCTTACACAAGTTTATTCCAGTTCCATTATTCAGTTCACATTATGCCAGTATCACATCATGACTTCTCTCTGCTGTCTGCAAGGAGTGGGTGCTAGTCTCTTTGCAACAGCTGACATAATATTAACAATACAGCTGACAATATTAACACTAAGGGACTCAAGGGGTCGCCAAAGTCATCAAGTTTCAAATTCTACTGGTAGTAGCTTTAATATGGAACTCACTTCATGATTATCTACATGTTATGATCTTAACTATTAGTCTTAATAATTGATCTTTTATAGAATTGAGAAAACATTAATGCATACAGTACACAAAGGCAGTTTGCATTACTTCTCTTCTATTGCGGTCAACAGGACATTGAGCTTTGATAAGTTGTCCTTTGAAATTACAATTCATGTATTAGGGCAATATCACAACAAATCTTAAAACCTTCATTTGCTTTTAAATTACCCCCATTTGTTTTCAGTTTAGCATTTGTTGTGGTTTTAATGAGGAGTGTAATCAGACTGATTCCCACATTGTGCATAACAGGAGATACCATTTGGAATAATGACACTACCCTGAAAATGAGCCATGTGCACTGTGCAAAATTGTACGATTACTTCCCCTTCCATTTCAACCACATTATGTTGATTTTGCAGAAATGGATGCCTATTTTCACCTTTGGGTGGAAAAAAATACCTGAGTGGAAAAAATAAAATAATGCAATCATTCATTTCTTCAATAACAACATGTTATGTTCTGGTTTCTGGTTGCATATTTTCTGCTGAGGCACTGTTTGTGCTCAAGTGAAAGCTATTAAGAAAATATTGCCATGCCAAGATGCTGTTTCATACAAGAAGGAAAAATCTATTTAGTTCTTTTCCAATCCAATGGCTTGTAGTGTAGGGATTTATTTTCCTGGCCTGGACTGAAGAGAAAGGCTTTACAGTTAGCTGTCAGAGCTTCAATTCTATGAGATCCCATGGGTGAGATATGGTTGGGCTAGGAGTCTAAAAAAGTATAAATACCTTGTCAGTGGTAAGAGTGAAGAGGTACCTGTAGCTAACAGGTCTGAATAGACCTCAACATTACCAATGCAAGCACTTCCGTTAGTATATTAGAGGCAATTACTTATTACTAGGAATGCTGCAAAGTTGGGTACACACATCACAAGCAAACACAAATGGAAACACACATGCACGCACATGCACACACAGTTACACACAGAGGGGAACAAATGCTGTGTTAAATAAACCAAGACACCACAAGACAGCAGGCATCAATCACTGTTATATTCTGTCACATCATGAGTGGCCCTCCACAGAAAAACAACTCAAAGTCAAACACAGGTAAACTTTTAAACACCCCCATTAAAACAAAACAAAATAAACAAAAAAAAACCTGCTTATAATACACATCAAAGATCTGTCATTATAGTCTAGGAAAGGCAGCCACCCTTACAACACCACTTTTCATCGTGGTAACTTTTAGCCCCATCTGTGTTATTATATCTGTAGGGAAATACCTTATTCTAAATTCCCATTCAAACTTTTAAGTATGCCATTCATCATGTCTTACTGTTGTGTGACATGCATTGACAGCAACACTGGCTCCCACATAATGCTCCTCAATTTTTCATTCATTTTTATCATTGCAATCCTTATTTTAAACACAAATATTATACATTCAAGCACAGTTCCATGAAAAATTATTCTTATTATTCACCCCATGTTTGACTTTTCTGCACATTTTTCAGATTTTATTTTATTTTATCTGACAGACCCCAGAGAGTCTTTGCCAATGGCACTCTATCAGACACACAGCTGCACAGGCTCACCACAAGGGTGTGTTCTATCCCCCCTCCTGTTCATTCACCACACCAATGACTGTCAGAGCACCCATCCCAACCGCCACCTTGTCAAATTCGCCGATGACACCATCCTCTCTCACTGCTTTCACAGTCTGAGCTGGTGAGGAGGTGGACGTTGTTGACCAGTACAAAAATCTTGGTACCATCTTTGATAACACCCTGAAGTTTGAACCAAACACAGAATCCATAATCAAAAAGTCACACCAACATCAAGACTTCCTCAGGAAACTGAAATCATTCAGCGTCCAAAAAAACATCCTCCAAACCTTCTACAGTTCCTTCATTGAAAGTATTCTGTGTTTCTCCTTCATCTGCTGGTTCCTATCCCTCACTGTCAAATACAGAAACCACCTCCAAACCATAGTAAACACCTGCTCAAAAATAACTGGAGTGCCCCTCAAAAGCCTCTTTCTATGAACAGCAGGAAGGCCCAAGACATCATGGGCCAACTGCACTTGGCCCATGGCCCAACATTGCACTTCCTCTATCTATATCTGTGTCTCTAACTGTGTCTGTGCTATGTTGTGTTTTAATGCCCAAAATCAAATTGTCCTTGGGGATTAATAAAGTTGCATTGTATTGTATTGTATCGTATTGTATCAGGTCTTTTATGGGTTGTTGTAGTTTATAGAGTGTTTATTGTTTGGTGTGTTTTCACTATATGGAAAAGTATTGAAGCTGCACATTTCAGGAGGTTTTTTGTTTCCAATTTCTTCATTGACTTCCAAAATGCAGAAATTCAAACGGGTTGATTACTGTTTCATGGCACTGTATATCCAATTCAATAGAGCTTTTTTTAAAAAGTACTTAATGTTTTACTAAAACCCTTGTCTTTATCTCTATTCCAGGTCTTCAGGTCATTTTTCCAGAGTACCTGCAGGAGAAGTTTGTCCACTCAGCTCTGAGCTACATTATGTGCAATGGTGAGGGCGAGTATGTGTGCCGTAACAACCAGTGCATCTGTCAGTGCGCAGAGGAGTATCCCCAATGCAACTGTCCCATCACTGATGTCCAGATCATGGAGAACACCTTGTTGGGGATGTCTGAGTCCTGGGCCACCTCTTATAAGGACTTTGAGAACTCTGGTAAGATGGAAATTCCTCCAACTATTATTTGCTAGGGCAATGATGTAAATAGTAGATTTTCTGTCAATGCATAATTGTATTTAAATTAAGCTGTGTATATTTTGGTTAATTTCACTATATAGGATAGGTAGTTTATTGTCCTCGAGAGGAAATTCTATTCACAAATCCCTGATATAGTCCGACACCTCAATTGTGATGTAGTACATATGATTTTAGATCACATGGGCCTAGCTCCGACAGTTTAGCTAAATCTAGCCCCAATATGTCCCATTTTCTCTTTCTGTCCTTGTATGTGGAAGATCATCATATCAATCTGCATGTCAAAATTTGACAGCTTAGTGTTTCCTTGCTCACTGCCAAACTTATACTTCATAGAAGATTACCTTTTCTGAATCGCTATGATCCATTCCTCCACTTTGTGATTTGGATAAAGCCTCAAGTGGTATTTTACAAGGAATGTATGTTTGTCAGTGATTAAGGAAACTTTCAAAACTTTTTGCAAAAACTTTGCAAAATGTTGGCATGTCGTTTGAAGTGATGTTCTCTACCACACAAAGAGAGAAAGGCATTTATGGGATCTAATGTAAATCAGCACAGCTCCAATATAGAGATGCACAAAATAGTACAACAAATAGGAAGGTAAACACGGTTCTTCTTATCATAGCTTGCATATGAATTTCAGGCTTTGAGAACCCTTAAGGCTATTCTCAGCTCCATTTTCAAATTGTACAACAGTAAACCACACAATGGTATAACCAAGCTTTAATTCAAATTGTTAGCCTGGCTTTTATGTGGGGTGTCGTCGTTATACAAGAATAACCTTCGGCAGAATACAACCTGAATAAAGCTTTGCATGTTCACTTCTCAGAGGCCAATCTGCAATAAAGTAGTTTATTCCATAATTCAAGGGCCCATTTGAACACCTTCTGTTTTAGAAGAGATAAAGGCAGAGCTGTTAATCGTAACGGTTCTCTACCTCTCTGCCAGAGCATGGCAGTGGTTTAAATGTTGTGCCGTCAGAACTCACCACTGCATGAACCCCAAAAATTAAGCTACCCATTCCTGATGGATGGGATGGATTCAGATAGAGCCACAAGTTCATACATGTCTCTCAAAAGTTGTTTGTAGGTAATGTGCATTTGTTTGTGTGTGTGTGCATGTGCGTGTGTGTCTGCAAAGCAATGTTTAATCCTACATCTGAAGAGATCTTCAAGCAAGACTCTATATACACTTGGCTCCATTTGATGACCAATATAGCATCCAGTCTGCCAAGACAGATAGACACATACACACACACACACACACACACACACACACACACACACACACACACACACAAATACACAGTGGGGAAGCCATCGCCTGCTGATTAAGTCAGAATATAGAAGTAAAAAAGCAGAGCTATTCCCGAAGGAAAGTGCCCAATAGCTACCTGGCACCATGCTTATATATTATTGATATGCTATAAAAGTGTCCAAATAAAACCTGCCAGCAACATATAAATATATTTATGTATCACAGAAGAAAGAAAGATTTAGTGTGAGTCACTGAAGGTCACTGACTGCAATACATTTATGAAGAGATCCTTTAAAATGAAACACCCAAACAAGAGGGTAAAGAAATGAATAGTTGAAAAATAATTGTAATAGTAATGAAAAGTAATAATAAGCATAAGACGTCAGATGTAATATACTTGATTCTTAACAAAATTACTGCAAAACTACCTGCCTTAATTACTGTTCCTGAACAGAGTTTTCTATATTAATAATAATAATAATGATGAAAATGATAATAATAATAATGATAATAAGAATAATAGTAATAATAAAGAAGAAGAAGAAGAATTGTATCGCACTTCTTAAAATCAAATTTACAAAGGAAAAGGAAAGACTATCATAACAATGCAAATTACCATATTGGACTCCCAACAAATTAGCAACTACCATTGCATAATGAGAGTAAATTGTAATTTAAATGCTGGTTTATTAAAATGGATTTTCAGTCGTGTCAAAAAGGTACAGTTTTCTAATCACATTTGTAAGGTGATTACTTTTTTCCGTCGTCCTAAACTGTCAAAGTCCAAAGATGTTTTTAGATCTAGGTTTCTGTACAGGGAGTTGGATGCCCCATAATATGAGTTTACGTGGCGCCATTCATTACTTTACAATTAATTCAATAATAATTCAAATTTTAAATCCATAAAATCTTAAAATCAATTCTAAATCCAACTGGAAACCCATATAAGGTGCCTAAAATTCCTTATGCATAATCTCTTCTCTTACATTTAATTAAAAGCCTAGCTGCTGTATTCAGAACTAGAGGCAGACAAGACAGGGCTTCAGAGCAAAATACAGAGGGCTCTATTTTCGTGACAGCGCATGTGTAGCAAAGTGTCATTTTCACCCGACGCACACAGGTTTTTTCTCGGCTGTGCCTGTTTGGTATTTTTGTGACTCGCCGTGAACTGCCCCTAAGTGGGAGGAGAAGTGCAGCAGTGCAGCGCAATTTTAGCATCAAGGGATTTGCGCTTGCATCGCCCACCTGCTTAGACCATGTCGAAAGCGCCTGGCGCAAGGCACAGTTGTGTTCTGTGCTATTTTTCTGGCTTTACCAAGCGATGTGTGCATGAACAGATCCTATTCAAAAGCTTACAAAAAAAAAAAAAAGATAATTTGCCACTCCCTGGGCACCATGACTTGTGTCGTGCGCCATTGATTGAACACAGATTTAATTTTAGAGATTTATCACAATGATTTAAATAATGATTGTATAACTCTGTTTGATTTCCAGAATTGAGAGCTGAATCAAAACCTCTAAAATATCATATTATCTAATTATATGTAGATTGCATAATTTTATATTAGCTTTTATCAAAGATAAGAGATCCTATATCCTAGAAATTAGAGAAACATTATCAATGTTTTATCATCAGTGTTTTGGAGATTAATAGCCTGTCTCTTTAAGAGAAAAAGTGATAATTCCCAAAATTCCACAAGACTACACTATAAGTTATTCACATGTATAGCAGCTATACTACTCAACGTCCAGTGACTCTGAGTTTCTGCAGGTAAGTGAGGGAGTGGCTTTGTTTTGACAATCAAGCTAGTAAGATTCATTGGAGTTCAATTATGTCTCTGTCAACATGAGGTAATTGAGATAATTAAAACAAATGAAATCACTATAGATAAAAGACGTACTGTTCAACAGTGCAACATTAATAAGACCCAACTTGACATTAGGAGTTAAATCTTGATTTAAATGATCAGGATTACAACTGAGCACCAATGCAGTTCGGTTGAAGCCAAAGGGATGACTAACATTGCCAGCTTTGTTTAGGTCAGCAGTTCAGAGGTCATATTGGATTATTGAAATGTTCAATTAAATGTTATTCTAAATGTACGGGGTACTAGCTTGATGGTCTAGTCATGCACCTGTGAGGATGTTTTGGAGTAGTGGATGCAATTCCTTAATTTCTGTGATGTTATGGATGACAAGCTTTGCATCTTTTGTATGCAACACTTCTTCTGCTACAACCACAGCAGAAGTCTCACTATGATGAGTAAAAGGGGTATCTATAGGGCCAGGTAGGTTGGGAAACAGTAGGTTTGATGAAATATTGATGATTCCATGTCTGGGATACAGAGCTTTAATCTCTGAATAGGGTTTGCTGGTTGACTTGAGATAGGAATCAGGACTCATACAAGAAACCTGGCATCTTTGGAAGCTGTGACTAGGAAGGGATCCCTGTTCGCTCTGAAATTTGGGTGGAGGGACCTGGAAACTATGGATCTGGGTGGAGGGACCTGGAAACTCTGGAACTGGTGTGAGGGAGTGACTTGACTTTTTCTGGAATTTTGGTGGAGGAATCTGACAACTCTGGATATAGGTCGGGGGAGGGACCTGGCATCTCTGGAAATAGGGTGGAGGAGGGACCCGACATCTCTGGAAATTGGGTGGAGGAATGTGGGAAGTCTGAATATGGGGAGGAGAAGTAATCTGGCTTCTTTGAAGAAAAGGAGGAAGGGAGCCCTGACATCTCTGGGAGGAGAGTGGAGGGACTTCCGGCATTTCTTAGTGGGGGGTGGAAAAAAGCCCTAATCACTCTGTGACGAATATGAAAAATGATGTTAATCTTCCCTGGAGAGGTCTGTAGAGGGGTCCTGGCTTGCAGGTCTCTCCATCTCTAGAAGAGGAGGATCAATTCTTATAAGAGTTGGAAGTGAAGAAGCTTTCTGTTCTCTCCGTGAAGATGACGATGATGTATGATCTTCTTGACCTCCACAACACTAACGTTGAGTTGTTTGGCAGCTTGCATTTTAAGCTTGGGGCTCTCATTGCCTTGGCAAGGAGTTAAGTGCCCTCTCAATTCAGATGCACATCATCATTGATATAATGAAGGGCATTAGGGATAAGTACACATTCTTTGCATAAATCAGTGTTTCCATCCATGGTAATATAAAGAGGAACATACAAACGTGGACCCTGAGTAGAGATGGTGATCTTTGCTTCAGGATGCTACTGAGCTGTCTCTAGCATGACTGCCAACGTCCTTCCGTTGACATTCATAGGCTTTAAATCGTTAGATCCATTGTTTATAATGATGTGTTTAGTTTCTCTCAATTTATCTTCAGAGATCATTTTTAAGGTACTGTGGTTTGTTTGACATCATATGTTCTTAATTGGCACACCAGGTAAAAGATCCTTAGCTTTTATGTATTTGCCATTGGAATCATGCAAAAAAAAAAAAAAAAAAATCTTCATGCCCATTGATGATGGGAATTGGAAGAGCTACTGTTTGAAATAGGGGTCCTGGGCTCCTCAAAGGTGGGCTGACGAGCAGAAGGGTGAGGTTTATCAGTGGTAGGGATAGAGGGACAAACATTGTCACTGGTTGCAGCAGCAAGCTCAAGAGCAAACCAAAGATATCCCATTATTGACTACAGAAAGCATTAGCGTTGATCTTTGAAGAGGATGGGACTGAATCCTGGGTCCTGCCTGGTTTCCTAATTTTTGAAAATATACTGTAGAAGGGGCAGTCTTCTCTGAAGTTCTAACCAAAACCTAAGTTTGTAGGGTCCTCCACAAAATATTCTAAAGCAGATTTTTTACTTTGGTCCATAGGTGTACTGTTGAAATGTAGGCTTATAGGCTAAAAAAAATACTAGTCCTATATCCATTTCTTTAGATGTAAATTAGTTCAGCAGTGTGGTATTGCTCTGCACTACAATAAACCAATATGATCTCACACAAATACGTGAAATGAACATGAACTCTGAAACTTCGATTTACATGCTGTGGACACGTATTATGGGAAAATAACGTTTCTCCACCACAAACTGGATTACATTCCCCCACAACGAATTGAAACATGTTCCTCCGCCACAAATTTAAATACGTTCCTCCGCCACAAATTGAATTATGCTCCAAAGGTTGGCTGACAGTTAAGTGTAGGCAAGTAAAACAACTTGGTTAAGGTTTGGGTTAAGGTTATGGTTAGGCAACTAAAACAACTTGGTTAAGGTTAGGGAAAGGGCTTGGTTATGGTTAAATAAGAAAAACGTGAACCCCGGTCGCCGGCATCCAAGGCAAACACATACGCCCGACCACACCACCCTTTCTGTCCACCGTGCTACTTCAATGTGACACTTCCTGTTTATATTCGTGTCTCCTTCACGTAACCATTTTGTGCTGGGTGATACGTAATTTTAACACTTTACGTTCCACCAACACGTAATTTGCTGTTAACAAGTCATGTTCATTTAATGTTTTTCTGTGAGATCAGGTTGCAATAAACACATAACATTTACAAATTTACCATAGGTATGATTTGTCAGAGAAGCAACACAAAAAAAACAAACACATTCAACATGTAACCTGCAAACAGAGTCTCCAGATTTCTGCTGCCTTCTGTTGCTTTAGCTTGGGATTCTATAGAGGATAGATGCTCAGGAACATTATAAAATAATAAATAGTTACACAGACAATATTTGTTTAATTTGCCTAAACATGTAATTCCACTATCTAAAATCCTAAAATCCTAAAATTGTTACATGATTTCATCTGAATTAAACAAATAACAGTGGAATTTTTAGACTTTCTCTAGAGAAACGTATATAACTTATATTTTCCGTGTATATTTTCCAACACTTTTCAGTGTTGATTAAAGGTGTAGATGAGATCCGTGATGAGGGAAAGATCTGCGATCTCCTTCACTACAGAAATCGGTTGCTACTCTTAAAATCTTGACTAAGCAGTAGTAGAATACAAAAATATCCAATGCTGTGTAGTCGATTTTTTGTTCAGCATAATTGCCAAATCTCTCAGGAACTCTTCTGGTTTAAGAGGGGTTGTGCTCAGCTGAACATTTTCAAATGGAGAAAGCAACATCTTTGCAACCTACCTCTATTCCACCCCCCCTTCTCCCTTACTCAATACCTCCCACATATTCAAATCTTTCAAACAATTCCACACTGGTATTCCTCTTTCACCTTTTCTTTACCTGTCTACCTCCATTCTTTTATGCCCTACATTTCTAACTCCTGCCCCTTACTCACCACCTTTATCTGTCACACCTCCACATTCTCTCTCCACTCCTTGTCTTTCTATTTTGCATCCTGCTCTCTCACTCCACCCTTCCCTGTCATCCAGATGAGTTCAAGTCCTTCCTGAAGAGGCTGCCCTCCACTCACTTCCTGCCCATCAGCAGTGTGCATCTCCTGTGGGGAAGCGACTGGGACCTGCAGGCCCGCTACAGGCTCCTTCAGAGTTCCCTGGAGATCCAGCGGCTCAAGATCCAGCGCACCGCCCGCAAGCTTTTTGGCCTCAGCATCCGTTGTCACCACAATCCCAACCACCAGATGCCTAGGGAGAGGTGGGTAGAAATACAGCATCGACGGTCATATTTCCACTGGCACCATGCAAATTGGACGTGGCTTTGCTGAGTGACGTAAACAAAGGGTGTTGTTTTTGGTGTAGATGATTTTGGTGTTGATGTTTTGGGTATGTGTAGTTAATTAGACACGGGAGAAAAGCATTGATACTGCAGATGTGAACTTTTATCCTAGAGTGTATTGACATTATGGAAGGAAATTTATCTTCTTAGATGATGTAGACGTTTTATTTTCATTGTTGCCTCTTGAAGCATGCACTGGAACAATGTCATCCATTATATATTTCAACTTTTGGTTCTGTTGTGTCTGTCCATCACGTCAACTTAGTGCTGAGGCTTGCACATGCCCAAAGCACCCTAGCTCACTCTTGTATTTCACATTGCAGTCTGAAGAAAAAAATGTAGCAGTGGGAGTTTTCTGGATAGGTCATTGCACACATCTGTCACCACCCACTGTATTTGCAGCCTGAGAGCCTTGCTACAGATGTGCTACGGTGCCAACACTGTCTGAAATGCTAGGAATTTCCCCATTGATTCTAATACATTTCAGAAAACACTATGCAAAGTATGCAACGTTCTCCACTGCCACATAAAATACCCCCAACATTATTCTGTGTCAGGGATGTCAACATATAAATGGAAACAGAATCTGTAAAATATTCATTTAAGTGGTCTGAAAATGAGCAGCTGTCAACTGTCACTAAGGGAAAAGGAGCACACCCACACGTGTATGTGAGAGTTGGCAAAGGTTCGTTCTGAAGTGTTATCAAAGAGCTGCAGTATGCACTTCCTGTTCCATGGAGTATGCATCAAGGGCGGCTGACGGCACTGGAAATAAAAGCAGGGTGTTTGTTTGCTTGCTTGTGTGAGACTGTGCTTTGCATCAGATGGAGTTATTTGTTTCCGTCACCTTCAAGCTGTGTGTGTGTGTGTGTGTGTGTGTGTGTGTGTGTGTGTGGACTTGTGTCGCATATAAGGCCTTAGTTCACACAGGGGTTGTAATCTAATCTTCCTAAAACTATATATTTTTAATTTGTTATTTTTCTGTTGTACAATAGGCCTATATTTAGCATTTTCTTTCAGCTTCATCAGAACCCATACTTACGTCCCTGTAGTGCATTTCTCATCGATATGAAGTGCTGTTTTATTAACATATCAGATTGGATTTATGAATACACCTAACCAGACTTAACCATGTCACCAACAACAATTTCCCACAATTAGTCATAAATTACTGTTAAAGTTCCCCGTATTTGCCTGTTTAGCATTTAATTTCTCATGACTCAACTTGCTCAGTGTTGCTCAAATCCTAAACAACAGCCAACTTTGCAGTTAATAGAAATTTCTGCAATACATTTAAGATATGCCATTTGATTGTCACTTTTATCCAAAGCACTTTACAGTACCATGTGTGCATTCACCTTTAGCATGGGTGGCCCCAATGGGAATTGAGCACATAATCTTGGCATTAGTGCCAT
The DNA here is from genome assembly GCF_048128805.1 of Centroberyx gerrardi. Classification (NCBI taxonomy): domain Eukaryota; kingdom Metazoa; phylum Chordata; class Actinopteri; order Beryciformes; family Berycidae; genus Centroberyx; species Centroberyx gerrardi. The sequence goes on along the minus strand of NC_135998.1, from coordinate 19,112,778 downwards.
GATCTACCCATTGAGCTGAGCTGCAGGACCATGCACTTTCCACCCAAGTCTGACATTGTCATCCAAATGTATTTAAGCAGTAATTACATGTCAGTATACATGCATATATTGAAAAAATTCAGCTGCCCTCCAAGAATTCAACTGACTAAATGACAAGAAACATAGAAGAGCCTCTAGCGGTGATGGTGGGATTCAAGCCAGTACAGCATCCAGAGATGAAACGTGTAAGCATCCAACTTTGTATCAAGATTACTGTCAGTATAGCCATATTAGGTCATTAAACCATCAGGCCCCCTGGCGTAGTCACCAGGATTTAACTTGCTACGTAACATAGAATGTAATAGCAAGTTAAAATGTGTAAATATTAAACTTTGTATTGGCTTTACTGTGGTTAGCTGTAAACTGTGTCTTTTTGCTCAAATGTGCTGCTGTTGAGCAAAATTTGATCGCATCTGTATGGAAATTGGTGTGTTTGTTCCACATAAAGGTTCAAACAGGATTATCAAGTTTCATAGCAATAGGTGAGTTACAAGCCATAATGTCAAAGGCCACGCCAACATGCCTCAATCTTTAGATTTTGTGTAAAACTTGCCCCTAGATCATGTATATAAAATTTCAATACATTATTTCAACCCGATTCAGAAATATACATTTTTGTTATTTGTGGCGCACCCTAATGGTTGATTTTATAATGGCTTTTCACACATGATTATTAGGAGGCACTGATACTGCAAGGAGACAATGAGAATTACTCTCTCCCGTCTCCGCTCAAGCTACCTCCTTCGCCTCCGCTTCCCTGCCTCATCCATCGGTGAAACAGGTTTTTTCCGCTCAGTGATGATGGGCGGGCCGTCAAGAATATCGGGATACAGCTGCACCCTCGAATCCTTGCGCCATGCTGAATGGCTAGACCAGGGTGTGTACCGGCCAGCAATGGGACCAGACCAGTCTTCGTTGCTCCCACCCTGGACAAAGTGTGGGAGAGTGTGCAGGAGTTGTCGCTGGAGCCGCTCCGCCTACTCCCCCACAGCCGGAGGATAGGAGACAGTGGAAATGTTTATTAGAATGTTTTCCACTTCGCGGCTCAGTCCACAACGTGGGTCAGTTGGGTGTGTCCCTGTCGAACATCACGGCAGGTAAGACCTCCTTTTCTTCTCCTACTACCCATATGGCTGCCGGCTCTCTGTCTGTTCCCATTCTCAGCAGGCGGACCAGTTGTTACGTAACCTCCACTCCCCGGTTCACGAGCAGGCTTCTCTGAGAGGCAAGCCCAAGGGAGATTGAAGCCCACCATTATGTCTCTCAGGGGCTTGATTTCCGAGTGGCCGGTCATCGCCTGTGGAGCTAGAGTGAGTGAAAATTCAAATGACTTGACCCTCGCTCATTGGGCAATCCTGCTGACATCATCACTGCCTCCTCGAGGCGAGCGGACGTAGGAGAGGACTGTCTATGAAGAGAACGCCGTTCTCTGTTACTAACGCCAGTGCTGCTATAGAGCAGGTTGCGGTTGTATCAGAGAACAGCTATGTGAGAGCGGAAACGAGGCTACAGACAGTGACAGGGCATCACTCAGAGACCATTCCGCATGTTTACAGTGAAAAAAAAAACAACAACAAAAAAACATGCTGGAATTGGTACAGTCAGGCGATTGGTTCACCACAGTGGATTTAAAAGAGATGTACTTTCATGTCCCAGTGGTGCCGAGAGACAGGAAATTCCAGCGTTTTGCCTTTCAGGGAGTAGCCTTCGAGTACAACAGACTACCGTGCGGCTACTCTCTGGCTCCCCGCAAGTCCTCGATACAGCGCTCAAACCGTTACGCTGACGGGGGAATACGTGTCTTCTTCTACTTGGACGACCTCATTCTCACGGCCCGTTCGAAAGAACAATTGGTGCAGCACCTAATCAAGTTAGGTTTCGCCATCATTTGGAAAAAAAGCACACCCGTTCCATGCCAACAGGCAGTTTATCTGGGAGTGCAGCTCGACTCGGCCAAACTGCGAGCGCGTCTGTCGGAACCCAGACAGACGGCTGTAGTGGAGGCGGTTCAGCGAGAGTGAGACCGTTATGCGTCTCCTGGGTCTCATGGCAGCAGCCCACCTGGTGGTTCCGCTGGGACTGCTACATATGAGACGCCTGCAGAGATGGTTCGTCAGGCTGCGTTTGGACCCTTGACGTCACAAACGGCACTTGGTGACCATTCCACCAATAGCCACGGAGGACCTGGCATATTGGGGAAACCCCCGCATACTGGCAACAGGAACACCAATGGGGAGAGTAACCTCCTACATGTCGGTGTTCACGGACGCCCCCCTGGTGGGATGGGGGGGGACCTGCCTGGGGCAGGCAGTAGGTGTTGTGCGGCCTTCAGGGAAAAACCGTCACATCAACCTACTGGAACTGACCACGGTCATGCTGGTACTGCAGTACTTTACACCTCTGTTACTGAGGAAAGATGTGCTAGTGAGGACAGACAACCGGTCTGAACATCAATCCTTTGAGTTGCTCAATTGGATCCATTGTATTTACTCCAGCACCTGCTGGAGAGGGGATTGGCGCATTCTACTATTAAAGTGTATACGACATATATATATATTTATCGACAATCTCTTCCTGTCATGAGGGGTTTGGAGAGAGGTCGGTTTTTGGCCACCCTCTCTTGAAACGTTTCCTGCAGGGGGCTAGGAGGAAGCATCCTGTGATACATTCTACTGCCCCTCAGTGGGAGCTGCCGTTGGATTTAGAGGCTCTTTCTAAGGAGCCTTTTGAACCAATTCGGCACGTTTCTCTTAAGCTGTTGTCAGTTAAGACAGCTTTGCTGCTTGCTCTGACTTCTCGTCGTCAGTTAAGACAGCTTTGCTACTTGCTCTGACTTCTCGTCGTCAGTTAAGACAGCTTTGCTGATTGCTCTGACTTCGGCTAAGAGAGTGAGTGACCACCCTGTCGGTCCACCCAAGTTGTCTGATGATACGTGGGGACCTGAATGGTGCCACACTCAGGTAGAATGAGTCCTTCACACCTAAGAACATAAATAGTTATTTCCGGTCAGGGACGATTCAGCTGGATGCTTTCTATCCCCCTCCTCATGGAGAGGAGAGGTTATGGTGAGGCGCACACAGCAGCTGTTTGTGTGCTATGCAGACAGTGTGACTGGCAAGCCCCTGTCAAATCAGAGGCTCGCCCACTGGCTTTGTGATGGAATATCACAAGCTTATGTATTGGCAGGTAGAGACCCTCCTACAGCCATCCATGTGCACTCTACATGTAGTGTAGCTGCGGAACAGTTCGGTGGAACAGGTGTGGAGGAGATCTGCACAGCGGCGTTGTGGTCGATGCCCTGTCCATTCATCAGATTTTATCTGCTGGATGTGTCTGGGTCTTTCTCAGGCTCGGTGCTCAGTACTGGGACGCGAGACCTGTAAGACAAAGACCTAGTAGGCTTGAGGCTCTCGTGCTGTGGCACGATGGAGACCAGCCTCTGTGTCGGTTGGTGCTACATCAATTGTGTATCAACATGTAGTGTGTGGCATGGGTTTTTTCCGCCCCCCACTCTATTGACAGATGGGAGTGGCAGAGACCATATCTGACTGACCTGTAACACTGTCATGGCAGGGAGTGAAGTCATCAGGCTTTGTCTCCTAAGCCAATAGAGCCCCGTTAGAGGGCGAAGACTGTGTGAAATAGAACGATAGTTACACATGGTAACTTTAGCTCTATGATCACAGGCGGAGCCCTCTAACAAGACACTCTGCCGCTCCATGAGTCGCTGAAGACTTAGTGGATGCAGAATGAGGGGCCGCTCGCAAGGCCCCATAGGATTGTATAGGCTCATCCTGGTTGGCTGAGCATGTGCATGCAAATTTCAGTGTGCTGAGGTGACTAGATGAGTGGTTAAGCCAATAGAGCCCTGTTAGAGGGCTCCGCCTGTGATCCTAGAACTAGAATTACAATGCGTAAATATCATTACTGGTAGGCAGACATTCTAACAACCAGTCTACTGGACAGGTATAGGTAGGAGAGAGGATAAAAAGATTTTATGACAGCGGTGTGGGAATTCTGGCCCTTTAAAAAGTTAAATCACAATGGCTAAATTTTCTTTTGGAAAATATGGCTATTGTTTTTGGCAGGTCTGCCTTGCAAAAAGACATGCCTGGTTTTGAACCCACAATCTTCAGCTTAAGAGACAGATGCTTTACCCTATTGAGGCAAGCATCTGTTTGTTTTCTAAAAGAGAAAAGAACTAATAAAAGAACTAAGAACTAATATATTTAATCATGGCTTTTCAATATCATCTTGAGAGTAAGAGTGGAGGTAGAAGTGCGCATCAACCAAAATAGACTTGAATGGAGTGCTTAACCAAAAACACTGAACTTAGAGGAAGAAAATAAAAGTAGTATGGAGTACTCACTTTTCACTTGAATTTATTGGCACACATTGGCTCATGCATAAAAACATAATAAGGTCAGGGTGTAATTATCCCTACTAGATAGTCTCAACAGGCAAGGAATATCGAGTAGATATCCGGAATAAACATTTATTTAGTAATTTATCAACCGAACACTCGCGTTCATCACTTCATAATACCAGCGTCTCTCTATCCTCCTTTTTTTTCTCTCTCTGTACATATGGTGCATTCTTGTGCTGGTGGGCAAGTCCGACATCCGGGACTTCCAAATCGGCTGCTTAACAGGGTTGCATTCAGGTGACTTAAATAAAACCCATAAGAGAAACAATAAACAAACATGGATGTCCTGCACCTTAAAGGAATAGGAACATGCGCCTTTATTACATGTTTGTAGTTAGCCAGACTAACCATCACAACTAATATTTTTGTAAAGGAAGTAGTTAATTCAATTAGCTTGTTAACCTAACATTGCGATATATGCAGTGACTGCTTAAAGGAATTAGTTCACCCAAAAATAAAAATTCTGTCATTAACCTCATGCCAGCTGAAACACAGGTGAAGTTTGTCTTTGACTTCAGTTGTTTCTGCAAAACAACTGACGTCCGTGGGGACCGGTTCTTTAGATTTACAAAAAGAGAAAAAAATGACTGTAAAATTACTCAATACAGTTTGTGCAGCATAATCCACGTCTTCTGAAGCCAAACAATTGCACAGTGAGTGGAAAAGACCTGTATTTACACCATTACATAGCGCAAAACTTCACTACAGACGTTTTCAAAAACATTCATGCTTGCACGCACCTAAACCTCTAAACCTTGCACGTTCACATGAATCTTCCTCACTTCCGTGTTTAGACTCCTAGGCATTTCAAAGAAGAAATTGTCCGATGACTTCGATATAGGAGAGGAACAACAATCAGAAAGATGGATGACCCAGCGGGCAATAGCAGCTCAACGAGAACAAACCAATGGCCCTGTCCAGACAACATTAGTATTACTAGAGTCTGGTAATGTAGTTTTTACCTGAGTGATTCATGAATCACTGATCCTGATCAACTGTATTTGTGATTATTACAAAGTGCGCGTCCCAGCGGGAGTAGTCTACTGTTACCAAGCAAAACACTTAGTTTATCTCCCACGTCCTGTCAATTGTAGCTCCGCCCAGGTGTATGTGATTCATAAATTTCAAATTGCCTACTTTGTGCCATAGACATTCTGAAATCTGATGGGAATGATAAGCTCCCTCAGTAATTTATGGGAGTGATAAATAGTCTACATGTACGCCGCCTGGAGTGTAGTAAACCCGGCAATGGACTGTCTCCGGAAAACGGGGCCGTCTGGTCACTGTAACACTACTATATGTAAAATATTTCACATTCGTCCGTTCTTTGTATAGATGCGGCCGGCACAGTGTTGGCTTCAGAAGCAGAAATTCTGTTTTTCTTTCCCGGGCTTTTGGGTGGTAATCGTCTGAGGAAAAAGTTCATTACACATAACACAAGTTGACATCAAGCGTTTAGCTGGAGCCGCTCTGGGTCCTGCAGTTTGAGAAAAGTCACAGTTGTATTCTGCAATGATGCCAGGAGCCTTCTCTCTGTTGAACCATCCAGGAAGAGCTCTCACTCTGACAATTTTTAAATATCGGCGCTAGGCACAGACCAAAGAGAGAAGCTAACAGCTCAGGGTTGCCAGATGTACGCTAATTATTACTTTGAACTCAGTGTAATTACTGGTTGAGTCAAGGTCACGTGTATATTTGCTGGTGTGGATTGTGATTGGATAGCACAATGCCATGGGACGGTTCCTATTGCAAATGCATATGTATTCGGAGTAGTGTGAATATAGCCTTGTAACGGTGCTTATGACATAGTTTTGCCTTTCAGTGTAGTATCCTGGCCCCTTCCCATTTCAGTATATACAATAGTTTTTGTTAAAATACGATGATTTCAAAGTCACAGTACGATATTGCTATATTTTCCATCTGGCAACACTGTAACAGCTAGATATAGACCAAAGACCAAAAAGGTAAGGTTAGATCTGAGTGAGGCACTTTCTGCAGACCTAAGTCATTTTGGCTGTCCCAATCAAGAACTGATTGCGAACTAGTACACAACCTCTAGGCGAACTAGTACACAGACCCCTAGGCTGAATTCAACATCTCTGTGGCCCCTAAGCTGCAGGCCCAGATAGCATGAGCCCAAGGGTGCTTAAGGTGTGTGCCAACCAGCTTACAGAGGCCTTCCAACTCATCTTCAACCTGTCACTGAGACTGCAGAGGGTGTGGATGATGTGGAACATCTTGCCCGGTCAAAGTGCCCAAGAAGGGCCGCCCCAGCGTTCTAAATGACAACAGACCAGCTTTAACATCCCACATCATGAAGACCCTGGAGCATCTGGACCATCTCAGACCCCTAGTTAGAGAATCTTTGGATCCTCTACAGTTGGCATACCAGGCCCACAGGGGTGGATAATGGCGTCATCAACCTGCTACACTGGGTATACTCCCACTTAGAGAAGGCAGGCTGCAATGTGAGAATTACATTCTTTGACTTCTCCAGTGCTTTTAATACCATCCAGCCTCTTCTGCTGGGGGACAAGCTCCGGGCTTTACAGGTGAATGCCCCAATGGTAGCCTGGATCATGGATTACCTCACCACCAGGCCACAGTTTGTGAGACTACAGAACTGTGTGTCGTATCGTCTAGTAAGCAACACAAGGGCTCCTCAGGGGACAGTACTATCTCTGCTGTTCACACTTTACACCTCAGACTTCAGGTACAACTCTGAGTTATGCTATCTGCAGAATTGTCTCTGACAATTCTGTGATAGTGGGATACAGCAGTGGGGGTAGAGAGGAGGAATACAAGGGTCTGATAGAGGACTGGAGCCAGTCGAACCACCTGCAGCTCAATGTGACCAAGATCAAGGAGATGGTGTAAAGTCCACCACCATCTCCTTGATCTTGGGGGAAGACACCCCTCACACCAGTTACCATCAGTTGGAAAGATATGAAGGTGGTTAAAACGTACGTATCCGAGTAAGTATCTAGGAGTGCACTTGGATGACAGACTGAGACAGAGTGGACTACGAACAATAATGCCCTATACAAGAAGGAACAGAGCACTTTGTACGTCCTAAGAAGGCTCAGGTCGTTTAGGGTGTAGTACAATGCCGCAGATGTTGCACAACTCTGTGGTGGCTAGTACATTCTTTTATGCTGTTGTGTGCTGGGGCAGTAACATCTTCGCACCAGCGAAGTGGTCATTTCATTGGGCGCAAGCACATTTCTTCCCATCTGTACCTGTTCTGTAATTCTGTGGCTTGTCATGACATCACTTGCACCAAAATGAGTGGGGAGTGTTGATTCAAATTTGGTATTCAAAAATGAGTTTGCGCATCCAAGCCAAGCCAAGCTTAGTTCAAACCCACAGAACTTTACTTTAAATTCTAGTGAAGATCCCAAGGTTTTCAAAGATACCAAATATGTCATGCTGAATGACAGGGACATGTGTATAAAATGGTGCACAAACATATTTTTTCCATTTAATGTATTGGTGTAACCATAAAAAATGGCACCAGGGGTTTGAATATTTCAGTTAGTATAGGCGTTCTAATTTTGAAGCTGCTTAAGAGGAAATTTAAGGGGAAAATCAGGGTGCAAGGGGTTAACTGGCAATGCCGCACACACATAGACCTCTCCAAAATCACACAAACCCATTTTATGTAAATTAGGCTTGCATGTTTCACTTGGTGAAACATTGCATGTTTTCACTTGGTGAAACATGCAAGGGACATGGTGTTTTTTTTCACACATATAATGAATGAAATATTCAAAGTAGTTGAGATTGAGAGCAAAGCCTTCTTGTTTTGTTCTATTTTTCTAGACTAGTGAGGGGACTACTAGCTACATAACAAACCATATGTTGCTTATCATGCCCATATCCATACAGACATAATTGTGAATGCTAATAAATGTTCATTCATACCTTGTGTAAGTTAAGATAGATGTACTATAACAGCCATTCAGTGACAATGTATTGACTGAAACTACAGTAGAGCGATACATTCTCAATGACCCTAGCTCTTCTTTGCTTTCATTTTATTTCACGATTCCTATATGCAGCCATATTGTGGCAGCCATCTTACGCCGCGCCTACTCACAGAAAAATAAAGGTGCCAACTCGAACTGAAAATGGTTCTTCGGAGTGATGCAATAGAAGAACCATTTCTGCTTCCACAAAGAACCTTTCAGACCAAGACAAGTAAGAACCATTTCTGCACACCTTTGCCTAGACACCTGCATTTTTAATTGCCCTTGTATAGTCTCATTTGCAATTGCACAATATATATATAGGCTAGTAGGCAGATAACCACCCATCCCCAGACCATGGAGGGGTATAGTTATTTTCCAAATTTATGCCATCACCTACCATCCAATAACTCAAATAAAAACCTTTTAATATCCCAAAGAACCATATGATGAACATGAATAACCATCCACTAAATAAAGTGGTCCTTTAGTAGGTGATGATTCTTTGTGGAACCACACAGCCTTTTAAAGAACAAGTTAACAACCATTATTTTTCTCTGTGTAGTAAGCATTAAGTTCAATTCGATTAGGGAAAATTGATTGATTATGCAAAATGGTGCAAAGGAAAGTGACTCATTATTAAGTACAATGATTATGATATACTGTAAACTTATGTTATCAAGTCCAACATTTCTAAAATAAAGTTTTTGCTTTTTAAATCTAATTTCCTCTTCACCGATGCATATTAAGCAGTTACCTAAATGAGGTATTCAGTCAAATGAGCCAGCATATTTACACCTGCTACATAATGTAAGAAAGGTACCGGATGACCCTCACAATTCCCCAGTGATTGCCCGTCATCACCTCACCATTTCTCTAGGTTTACCTCACCATAATAAATCCAGGAACAAAACAGGCCAATCATGTATTAGAAAAACAGGAAATGTAAGGTAAATATAGGCATTTTCCAACTGATGTCACACCTTGTCTTACTGTGTTGTACACCCACTCACATTCCTGTTGTTAACACTCGCTGCAGGAACTGTATGGAAACTTTTTAGCTGAACTATATTGCATTTTGCTATAATGAGTGTAGCAGCTTGCCTCAAGTATGGTGAACATTGCAGTTTGTCTTATGTAAAAATTATTAATAGTGACATATGAAGTAGCATAACTCCCAGCCAAATGATTTGTATCCAGGCTTTGCATTGACTTTAATTATTCATGCTCAGAATGAGGCATATTTACAAATATGAATGTACATTTGTTTATTTAGCCATATTTGCTATTGGTTTTGACAACAGGCATATGTGTATTGTGTATTATATAATTAAAGTGCTCCCTTATAATAAGAGTCTTTGTAAATATCCTGACCAAAAGTTTGTATTTTATTGTGGACATAATGTGCTATGTACACGTCACATGGAATCATCAAGTATATTCCTCTCACACTGTTGTTCACACCATCTCAATTTCTGTCTGCCCCATCTCTGTTTCTTTCTTTCTCAATCAGCCTGTCTCTCCAGCAGATTCCATTCTGCTCTGTTGTTCTATGTCTCTCTCTCTTTTTCCCTTGCTCCAACACAGGAGGGAGCTACAATGTATGTCATCTGAGTACCAGAGCTGTTTGATGCCCCATTACAAACACAGAGTGTGCTCTGATTCGTGAAAACAAACAGCATTCATTCCCACTCATTTCCATTTAATTTCCTGTGGCAAATCCAAGCCAAGCCACTTGCTTTTGAGGGAAACGAATAAGGCAAAAATAAAACAAGCAGCATGATGCTCTCAAATAGCTTATCGAGGGAGGCAATTATATGATAGAACATATTTTAGCTCAGCATTTCAGACTGCATAATTCAACACTTATTGCAAATAAATTCAAGAGAGGGATTGTTATGTGTCCAATGCAATAATGAATAGACGATAAAAATTAATGGGAATAGTTTCATATTTGAAGCATAAGCACCTGCAAAACATGTCACTTCTCTTTTATATGCCATATTGTTAAATATATGCCATTTGTAATGTAACATAGATTTTATAACAAAAAGAAAGTTTTCAGAAAACCTGTTTTTGAATAGTCTTTTTGTTGTGTAGGCCAGAAGAAGAATATTTGATGTCCCAGGTGTCACGTCCATGTTTGTTGTCAGTCCCAAAGGAATCATTTGCAGTCTTTTCAAGTTATGAAATGTGAAATGAATTAAACAGTTTGATTTATTATATCAAGACCTATTCATCTATGAAAATACACTATACATAAATACTATATGTTTCAGTCTTTAGTAGATCTTGTTAGGTTTGGGTTTCAAACCTCTTCTACTCAAAGGTTTTCATTGCATGAAACATACAGTCAGGATTTCTCCAAAGATTTGATATTCTCACTGAGGGATGTCTTAACCTGAAGTGGATTCTTTATTCAAACAAAGTCGGTTTTTATTATTATTATTATGTTCAAGGGTTCTGTAAAGAGAAAAAGTATGAATATGTGCCCATGAAAAAAGCATTACTCTCAGTCAGCGCATTGTTTGGACAGTGTAGCTCCACTCATACATTCAACTGGGCCTTTGTCATTTTACAATGTGCTCTCACCCTTAGACAATGCAAATGTAATGAGGAAAAATCTTATTGAGAGTAGATGTACTGTATTTCTTGACAAGAAATAGAGTAAAGATGATAGCTGTATATATGAACAACTGGGGCCAGAATTTTTAACCTCGTTTGCTAGCCAAACACAGCGACCACGGTGCAACTTGCAGCTCTTGTTGCAGGAGCCACATTGTGAATTATTTTATAGGTATATATATATAAACACATTTGTTATGTATTTATATTATCAGTCCGCCAAGTCTTCCATGGAAGGATTTCTCCTCTCCTCTTATTTCGCACACACACTAAAACACACACTCTTGGAGTTTTTTGTGTGCAAGGTCCACACACATATCGACTGCATATCATAAGTGTCCTTTGTCTAATATCTTGTGCTCATCACTATTGTTCTAAAGGTATGTGAGTAAACATTTGTATGAAATTAGTTTAGTGTTCAATAGGAGAAAAATTTTCAGCTATCTAAAACGTCAATGGTAAACATCAGGTTTTGGTTTCGGTCCCTGAGAGTCAAAGAGGGCTTCTTTCTAGACTAACTAACTAACCAGTTTGCATTGACCTTCAACAGTCATACATGGGCAAATACATCACAGAAGAGGCAGAGAGACCAGTTTCTAGTTTCTAATAGCTAGTGCTATTGCTACTGCTCTCTCCACCTACACGTAAAAACCAGAGTGAAGTTTGATATTGATTGATTGAGTGGATAGTCGCTATCCAAATATATTCACATTGGTGAATATATTTGTGATTACTAGAAGAGGAAGAACCATTTACAACCACTTTCAATATTTAAGAAACTATTTTTGTACTATATTTAACATACATTCAAATTAATAATCACAAATATAGTAATTAATGTGCATTTACTTTTACCTCCACAGAAATGCAATATCCAATATCAAGCTAACTTCACTCCTGTTTCGTACACGCGTACTCCAGTCACAGCTAAATGGAACAAGTCACTATCTGAAGTAGAAGTAGACAAGGCAGTTTGCTGGCAAGTGGGTACAAAATGGTAAATTCATCACAAAATAATTCCTGGAATGCATTGAACATTACAGATGGATGATCATTGCAAGAGTATCTGAGGATGGAATCTTCTTTTACGACAGTACAAGGTTAATTTCCTACAAATTCAAAACACACATCACGTTGTCACAAGGGTAATGCCCCATCCATTTTGAAAAGTACTCCACTTATGATTTTATATAATCTTCTGTGCATGACTGACAAACCCTTCACTTTAATCCATTTCCCGCTTTTGAGAAAAACTAGCTGGGGTTCAAAGAGGGTGCTTCCACTATCTTCTATAAGTGATCTGTTCTAGGCTCATTTTGGGGATAGCTTGGTGGCTTTCTGGCCTGCTGAAATGCAAGGTCATCCATCATAGTTAACGCTCAGGTTCATTAGCATGTCAAACTAACCTTGAACTCATCCCTCCACTCTGAGAAATCAGGATTCAGAATTCACCTCCTATACTCACAAAAGAAGTTCTAGTACTGTCAAGATGACAAGGAAAGATGCCTGAGGGGGAAAGAAGAGACAAGATTAGCATAACAAGTAATGCTTCCCACTTGAGGGAAATAAAGGGACTCCTCCCCCTTGAAGGGAATATATTATCCTGTTCACTGATTAGTCTGTAACAAACAACATTAAACTTTGGCAGTGGCAGTGGATTGTAAAATTTGTCTTTGGGCTTGCTAACTGGCCATTGTTAATGCTTTTGTCCTTTTATTCTTTCTGACCAATCTTATCCTCCATCTTCTCTCTCTCTCTCTCTCTCTCTCTCTCTCTCTCTCTCAATCTCTGTCAATGTCATAGGTCTGTGATGCAGTGGCTCAACAGGGTTCAGTCCTTCCTCTACTGCAATGAGAACGGGTTTTGGGGGACCTTCTTGGAGAGCCAAAGGACATGCGTATGCCACACAGGTGTCACACTGTGCCAGCGACCCATCCCTTGCGTTATTGGTGGCAACAATAGCTGTGCCATGTGCAGCTTGGCCAACATTTCACAATGTGGCTCCTGCAACAAGGGCTACAAGTTGTACCGTGGTCGCTGTGAGCCCCAGAATGTGGACTCTGAACGTAGTGAGCAGTTCATCAGCTTTGAAACTGACCTGGACTTCCAGGACCTGGAGCTCAAATACCTGTTGCAGAAAATGGATTCACGACTCTACATTCACACTACCTTCATCAGCAATGAGATTCGCCTAGAGACCTTCTTTGACCCGCGATGGCGTAAGCGCATGTCCCTGACTCTGAAGAGCAACAAGAACCGGATGGACTACCTCCACATGATAATTGGTCTATCGATGAAGATCTGCCAAATGCGCAACAGCAGCATTGACCCCATGTTCTTTGTTTATGTCAACCCCTTTAGTGGTAGCCACTCAGAAGGCTGGAGCATGCCCTTTGGTGAGCACGGTTACCCACGCTGGGAGAAGGTACGCCTGCAGAACTCCCAGTGCTTCAACTGGACCCTGCTGCTGGGCAATCGGTGGAAGACCTTCTTTGAGACGGTGCACATCTACCTGCGTAGTCGTGCTAAGATTCCAACTGGTCTACGCAACGACACAGGACAGGGCCCAGTGGACCTTGCGGACCCCAACAAGCGTCAGATCTACATAAAGATCTCGGATATCCAAGTGTTTGGTTATAGCCTGCGCTTCAATGCTGACCTGCTACGTAGTGCTGTGCAGCAGGTCAACCAGTCGTACACCCAAGGAACTCAATTCTACTCATCCTCGTCCGTCATGCTGTTGCTGCTGGACATTAGGGATCGGATTAACCGCCTGGCTCCTCCAGTCGCACCTGGCAAGCCCCAGCTGGACCTGTTCTCTTGTATGCTAAAGCATAGGCTTAAGCTCAACAACAGTGAGATGATTCGTGTAAACCATGCCTTGGACATGTACAACACAGAGATACTGAAACAATCAGATCACCTGACTGCCAAACTCTGCTGAAGTACAGTAACATTAACAAAAGAACTACAAATTAAACAAAGACACCCTCCAAAGAGAACTGTGAGGGGATATTAATCTTGATTTTGTTTTCTCTTTTTTCATTTTTGGACCTTTTTTCTGCCTTTTGATGTAATATTAACAACTTTGTAAGCATAATTGTTAAAGACAAAAAGGAAAAAGGCAGTGATGAAAAGACTTTTAGGCAGTTTAAGAAGATTAATGGAACCACTATAAAGACTGTATCATATTTGTCCCAGCATGTCTGTCATTCCCTAAAAGAACTTAAAAGAGAGAAAAAAAAATGAAGAAATATTAAATCTATGTACTGGTGAAAAAGAGGCCTTGATTTTACTCTGAGGGATCAAAGGTTATATCTGAAACTGCCATTCTTTACTGAGAAAAACATTTTTAAAAAGGTATAATAAAGTAACATAAGGGCAGACCAGATATCATCCTTTTATTTCAGCAAATGTGCAAAATATTTCAGACATAATGGACAGTTTAATATTAAAAATGTTTATACATTTTAAGGATTAAATAGCCTAGTGAGCAAATACTCTGCGCATTAGTTATAGACTCTTTACTACATTTCAAACCCACAATGAATCTGCATTGCTCTTTGTGAGATATGAGGCATTTTGTCATTGTAGTGACACATAAAGGCACACAGCAGGACAGCAGTGGATAGTCATGTCAAATAACAAAAGCCAGCTGTTTATATATATATATATATGTGTGTGTGTGTGTGTGTGTGTGTGTGTGTGTGTGTGTGAGAGAGAGAGAGAGAGAGAGAGAGAGAGAGAGAGAGAGTGTGTGTGTGCGTGTGTGTACCTTTTTTCGCTTGATGCTTATCGCTGTTTGTTACCTGAATGTGTCATTTGAGAGTGACTCCAGTCCAAGCTAAATCCTGCATTTGGGGCGCTTCTTCCCGTGTTTGAAATTCGAGCTGTTTCTCACAAGGCAGTACCTCCTGGTGCGTGAGTGCAATATCGTGGTCTGAAGATTAACAATCGATGCTATTGTGTACAGCTTTGCAAAACGTACATGTTGTGACTGCTGACTTGTGGAGCTTTTCAGCACCAAGAGCAAAATTTAAACATTCATCATTCACGTACACTTACAAGACAACTTGAAGCCATACACTTCCCTGACATAGACATAAGACATAAAGGCCCACCTCCCTCCCACTCATTAGTTACTTCAGAACATGAAAAATGCTCCATTTGTGTTATATGTTGTTTCTTTTTTCCTCTCAAGTCTATCTATTGAGTTGATTTTAAATAGAACATAGCACAGCAGAAAGGGAGACCACAAAAGAAGGTATATTATATTGGATAAGAATTGTGTTGTAAAGCTATTGAATTTCCCCTATGGATAGATAAATGGTTATATTAAAGCTTAAAATACCTTTTTGACAAAGTTTAATCTGTAAAGCTTCTTTTGACCACATGTGATTTTCATTTTTTTTTTTTGTCATGTTAGATTTTCCTCTCCAGATATCATGATTCAGATTTAACCCTTTTTTACATGTTGCTGGGGAAACCAATACAACTACAAATATGTATACACTCTCAATCATGAAACAGAACTATCAAACAACACTACCTATGTACTGTTGGTCACACTTTATTTGGATAGTCCAATGCTGATACTGAGCTTACTATAAAGTAACAATAATGTGTCACTAAAGAGTGTACTGAATTTCAGGTGATACAATAGTGTGAAAAGTAGTTTATAGATATTCAATGTATGGGTTAGGGTTAACCTTAGGGTTGGGTTTAGAAATAGGGCCAGGCTAGGGTTAAAAATGGGGTCAGGGTAAGGGTTACATAGTCTGTAGAGATGTAATAAATAGGCAAGTGACACTTTGTTGAACATATATTTTTTGTCACCTGATAGTTGAGTATAAACACTGGACTATCCAAATAAAGTGTTACCATATTATTGTTATTATTATTACTATTATTATTATTATTAAGTGCCTGTTATCTATCCCTTTAACATGTTTAGAGCTGGAGTAAACTTGCTCTTAGACACTACACAGAACAGTGACATTCAATTAGCTTCTGAATTTTAGACCATAAATATTCAACTAAAGTACCCCTTTCATCTCCTCCTGAGAGAAAAGCTTTCTATAGCTGGGTTGTGCATGTGGGGAAATCAACCACCAGATGGAGAATGAAATCTTGAATGGTGGGAATTTCTTGTCCCCTGTTGTACAATATATATGTAAATATTAACTCTATTAAGTTCTACTAGAGTAACAATATCACAAAATATAAGTAATAGTAATAAAAGGAAAAACATCTTTTATTACTTCAAAAGCCCTTCATTTGAGTACATTAGCACGAAGTACAGGGCACCCATGTCTCGTGATTTATTTACGAGTCAAGAGTGTGACAATTTCTGACTGTTTTGATATGTCAAAATATATTGTACATTATGATTTAGTTTTGAGCCACTGCATAAGGTCCATGAAACAAGCACACATTTACTCCTCTGGCATTATGCTACCACAGTGTTGCATACGTATATCCATGGATATGTCTGATTGAAGATACCGCTTCTAATACCTTGCCTATGTACTTTTTTGCTGTTCTGTTGAAATTATATCAGCTTATTTCAAATGAATGTTTCATATAATAATCTATTTCTCATTAAAAGGCTATATTTAATAAGAAGAGCAATGTTTGTTTGTACCACTTTCCCAAATTCAGACTGTAAAAAGAGCAAGAATCTTTTAGTGCAAAACAAAAGCTGCAGTACATCCTTTAAGCACATAGGCACACTATTTGCTATTCGTGTGATTGCATGGTCAATGTGTAATCAAAACCACTTTTCCTTTAACTCTTTGGTTGTGTACAACATTCTCAGCATGAACAATATCCTTCCTGAAGATTGCTGATAACCAAGACTTCTTCATTGGCCAACCACTTCTGTGTGTGGCTTTACATTTTATGGTTTGCTGAATGAACTGAAAGACTTAATGCTTGTGCTCAGGCTGCACAACCAGTAAGATTTATCACCATCAAATTCTGTATTTCCCTATCATACAGATTAAACAGTTGTGTCCATCAACTCATCAACTGCAGAAGACTATGACATGCTCCATCATAATCGCCATTCCCAGTTCTAACATTTTTGCAGCTCTCCCATGGCCAAAAGTGACGCTTGTACCAGCATCAGAGCAGAGCTGTCCTTAGTCTTGTTGTATTCATGCCATGTATTCATCAACATGCCCCCATGATGACAAGTGAGAAATACGTAAGCCACTTGCTGACAGCTGCAGCAGCAAGCTGACGTGGTTGAACAGCAGAAGTTTCTCTGCTCAGGAGGAATCTGCTCAGGAGGAACATTGAAGTGTTCTATAGTGGAAGATTAGCTTAATTTTCTCTGCATCTGCACTAAAAAGTTTCTGGTGGATAAGTGTAAGAGTTTAGAATAAAAGAGAAAAGAAGCATAATCTTTCAGAGAAAATAAATATTATATTTGATGGGCATGAATGATTGCCGAGTTCCGCTAGAGCGTCTTTCTTTAGCAAAGAAAATGGTTCTGCCGTCCAAGGCTGTGATTTCCACTAAAAGGATAGGTTTTGTAGACAGAAACTGAGGGAGAACTATTTTGAGGTAATGGCAAAGCTTTTAAGATAATTTTGTTTAATTGCAATGGAAGCTTGAACAACTGTGCAAACTGTTAACTTACATACTGCAATATTGCTTGGGCCTCCATATGTCAATCTCCTCAAATTCCATAGCTGCCAGACTAAACATTAATCGCTTTCTCTTTCGTCACCTCACATTATATCCATCTTAAACATAAATATATATGAAATATATATGTTTATCTATAAATACATATCTCAACCAGAATCTCTTCCCCTTTCTTGCAAGACATACTTTGGTAACACTTTCTATGAAGTACAAGTCTATAGGACATTATAAGTGTAGCTGTACCACGCGATAAACATGTTTATAATGTCTTATGACACTATCAATAAGAACCTATAGTGATTTGGTTATTAAGCTCATTTATAATGTTTTAAAAGTATTTGCTTACAATCCCATATAGAGTATGTTTATACTGTTTTTAAACACCCCGTTAGAAAACTTGTGTGATAACACACCTTGGACTTATAGAGGATTATAACTCCATATTTATAGTGTATTATAGAGCTTTATGACCAGCTATTCATGTGTTTTTGTTTGCTTTAAGTAAAGTGAGATGCTTAGTGTATTATAAAGCTTTATAAACCACTCTTTGTCTGCTTTAAGTAAAGTGATTCACTCAAAGCATTTGTCAACCTAGGTAATTTACTATGATAGTAAGACAAAATCTGTAAAAATTTAACTTTAATGTCAAAAACTAACCAATGAGAGCAGTTACTGTAGAGGTGTTTTGTGCCATCCTAATAAACTTTGTAATGACCACTGAAGTCATTAAAAAAGTAAAAATAAAATGTCTCTAATAATAACGTGTGGCCCATGCAGAAAGTGCAAATGGTAAAGCTGTAGATATATTAATTGTGCAATGGGAAAATGAATAGGAAAACACATTAGTAAATGGAATAACAAAAAATAAAATTTGACATGCAGCCAGTGTGCTAAACTCTCATTGGCCAGCTGTTGGCCTCTGGATTCTTCCCCACACCTTGTCTGCAGTCAGTAGGCTATAGCATGCTGATAACGCTAGCAAGCCAGCACAATGTCAAGGATGAGGATCCTTGACATTGTCATCCTCTGGATGACAAGATAGAGATAGAGTTGCCATATTTACACCTTGGTAAAACTGGACATCATGCACCTGTGCATGAATGTGCGTGTATAGAGCTCAAAACATGGGTCACCTAAATGTAATGCAGTTTTATCAGTATCAATCACCAACAATATTTTACTTTATATGTCTGTTCATTATTACATATGATATGCAAATATGTGATTCTTCTTATGGTGATCTCACTGAGCTGCGAGTGTGGTCTTCTACAAAACTGATTGCATATCTGACATTTTTCTAAATTACTTTTTGGTCTGAGGAATGGTAAAAGATGTATTTTCCCCTCTAAACACTCCAGGTAGGCTACCTGATGTTACTATGGGATATGCATGTGCCCCAAGCACAGATTTTGACCATATTTGATAACAGAGTTTAGGATGGGGCCATTTTGACATCATTTACAGGCCAAAAATAGTGTAGAGATCACACAATGCACTTTTGGTATTTAACAACTATGCAGTGAGAGCAGTCCCGACACTTACACCATTACTGTATTGACTCTAGCATTGTGCAACACAACAAAAGGCAGCAGATCAGAAGATAATAAATAGCAGATCAGACGACAATGAATAGCTTAATTAGTTAACTCTTTTTTTATTGATTGGGAGTGAGCGATGGGAGAGATACATACTCCACAAGCTAAACATCATATAGCCTCTGGGCTTCTGCAGGTATGCTACTTAAAGCAAAAAGCTACCAAAGCAAAAAGCAGACAGAGACCCATACCACTAGTTGCTTCCGACAACGTGGAGAGAAATGCTGGTGCGCAAAACGCACGCACGCACGCACGCACGCACGCACGCACGCACGCACGCACACACACACAAACACACACAGAAAGAGATGCTTGCTTCACTTACCTTTTTATCTCCATCATGCAGGCCACTGGTAGCTAAGCAGCGTTTGGGCCAGTGGACCACCTGCAGTCCACTTATGGCTTTTGCTGATTGCCTACAGGTGGACCACGGCTCATATCTATATTATATGATGTATGCCCATAAAACATTTGTACTTTGACATAAATTCAAATAATAAAAATGTCAACTCAATTTTAACTTTCTATGGTCTGAATCAGGTACTATGCAATTACAAAAAATATTTTCTAACTTTACAAGTTACATATGCATTAACACATTAAACTCTCTTTCTTCTAAATTAGGATCGTTTTATATTCAGTTTTGAATAAAGGATAAAACTCTTCTAAGTTGCGTTCAAATGCAAGAGGCTCGACATAGCATCTTAATGAAATACATAGTCTAAGAAATATTTGCCTGATGTTCACACTAAGTGGCCATTTCGTTTTAAACTTCATTATTCATTTCCTGAATCACAAAATGAGTAGGCAGGACTAGCGAGAGTGATTCAGGGGCTGGTGCCAGGCAGAATAAATATAGTCATCCGATCTAGATTAGCCTACAAAATATTTGGTAGCCATTGTGCCAAGATTACAGAAAAATGACACCTATGAGTGGTTACACTGAATTAGGCTACATCAACTTTAAT
Source organism: Centroberyx gerrardi (assembly GCF_048128805.1). Lineage (NCBI taxonomy): Eukaryota > Metazoa > Chordata > Actinopteri > Beryciformes > Berycidae > Centroberyx > Centroberyx gerrardi. The sequence goes on along the minus strand of NC_135998.1, from coordinate 19,092,503 downwards.
GATTTTCATGGGTTTTAAATGTTATCAAAGTAGGTCTACATTTTGTTTTGCATGTGTAACCTTGAATATTAAACCCTCATAAGACAAAGTACACAACAAAACATACACAAACCAGAAAAAAATGTTTGCCCTAGGGCTCATGACAAACCCTAGCTAGTATAGGTAGCTAATAAGGTAATATAATTACAGTAGGCTATATACAGTAAATTACAATATACAAAGGCCACTGTAGTAAACCCAGCCTGTCATCCTACATGCAGATTCCCTTTGCATCCTGTCTGTGAGCTCCCTCCTGATAACAGATCAGCATGGTGGGGTAAGACTGTGGGATCCTAAAGGAAATGGCACTGACCTCAACATAAATGACCTCATTTCCACCCCTAAAAGACATAGAACTGATTTGGTAAGCAGCCATAAAACTCATAAAACTCCAATACACAGCCCTGTCTGATAATCCCAAAGGTGCCAGAAAGTCTGGGATGAGACACATTGGAATGTGCACAAAATCATGAAAAATCTTTGATACAGACCAAGCGGCCAAAACCACGGGTGAATTTTGAAGCCAATAAGGAAGTGTCTGAAAGCTGCAGTTCCTCTAACGTCCGTTAGGGTCGGCTCCAAAAAGACTCTAAATCCCGCCCAACTCCATTCATGTCTATGGGACCACAGCTCAACTTCTCACTCAAAATATAAAGTCAATAATTTGAGGTTATGGTCTCAGTAGCTAATTTCACTTCTTCTAATATGTGTCCATATGGCGATTTTCAAAATAACTGCGTCATTAACGGGATATAACGATTATAAAATGGGGTAGTTTTCCGAGTGATTGACAGGTCTCCTGTCCAGTGATTGCGCAGCTCGCCGATCATGGACCAATAGCAGGCAGCGCTGCGGCTCTGTGGGAAACCCTCAGTCTCACGCTAGCTGCTCCGGCTCCAAAAACTGTCAACATGGCGGCGCTCGTAGACCCCAACTTTTGGCTTCAAAACGGCCCTTCAGAAATCTATGGGTGATGTCACACTCACTACATCCATCTTTTTTTACAGTCTGTGATACAGACTCATGAAACCTTGGCTATCACATTGTGTTGCACTCTAATGTATGTCTCTTGTTTTATGTGTAACTGTGATGTTTTATATAATAGTTATTCGCATTATCCAATTTCAATGCAACTGCAATTTGCAACTCTTCCCAAAGCAGATTTCATGCACTACATGTGCTAAAGGAGTCTAACAACAACTTTGTTACAAAGTTTGTCTCCCAAAGACGGACTCAACGGCATCATCATCACTACAAGCCAAGAGATCCTGTTTCATCTCGAAACTAGTGAAGAGAGACTTGCTGCCTTGCCTGACTGACTGACACAAATACACACATGCCAGTACGTGTGTCTGTGTCCTGCCTGCTACAACTCCGCATTCCAGCTATCCTGCTGAGTAAAATTTTGAATTATCATTGGAACCTCCAGAGTGACTTTTGTTGGGGCCGTTCTGTAACAGCTGGGGTGTGAAAAGACGGCAATCAAAACTGCCTTACTATATCCAAAAGCCCCGTTTTACTTTGTTTCGCTGCGATACTGCTCTGCTTGCTCGAAATTTCATGCAAGCCCTCAAGAGTACTGGGGTTTGACCTAAAACCAGTAAAGTTAAAAAACAACACAAACTAAAAACGTTACCACTCAACATGGCAGCAGGTGTCATTGTCCATGTTCTTGTAACTGTTTGTCCTGGCATTTATTGCATGCTCAGCCGTCCCGGTGGGGTATTCCTCTTTGACTTGGCCCGCCCAAGGTTTCTTCCATTTTTTTCACAATCTGCTATTGTGTGTCTTGTGTTTTATTCTGCTTCCTTATGTTTGTCCTATATCATTCTGTTCTATGGTTGATTGTTGATCAGTTAGATCTAGTTAGGCTCATTCTCTGTAAAGTCCTTTGAGACTTGCTTGTGATAAAGCCAAGGGCTATATAAATAAATGAACTTGAACTTGAAATTGGTTGGGTTATAAATACAATGGTAGCACATCAGGATCATTAACTTCAATGCATTCTATAATTCATAAATAATATAATATAAATAATATAAACTCATAAACTATAAATGCTATCATAATGAGCTTATGAACAGTTGATCAGCATGCCATACTGAGCATTATGAATTTTGAATGGAGTTTCTACTGTATACAATGGCTGAGTTATAAATACAATGATTTTTCAGAAACTAAACTCAAAAAGTATATTGAGTATTAATAAAAAAAAATCTACATCCAGCCATCTACAAAGAATTTGCATATTTCAAATTTGCATGGATTTACAAAAAATGGGTGTGCATTACCTTATTGTTTCAATTCCAAAGAACAGGAACACAGATGACACATTGGAGAAAAACAGCATAAAGCAAAGGGATACAAATAAGTGCAAATTCGTCACAATATTATACCAAGTAGAATTCATTAAAGCCCCTAGGATTTGAAAATTGTTGATTTTGACTCCTAGCGGTAGTGCCAAAAACAGTGAACTCACTGTCACAAACGTCTTTGCAACGTCTTAAGCTGGAGATACACTAGACAACTAGTGCCCCGATTTTAGCCAAGATTCACAATCGGGCCGAGTCTGTCCTGGTCTGCACTAGTCTGCAGATTTTGGGGCAGTCGGAGTGGTCAGTTGGCACATAAAATCGATAAGTGTATGAGGGGAACAGACTCTAATCTCTTAGACTACGATTATATCAAACATGTTTGATGTTCACGAGTGGAATCTGGACGTAATCTGGTAGTGTATACTCCTCAATTACATAAAGTTAACGGACCCCCTCAACAGCCAATGAAAAACTATGAAGCTATGCCATAACAAGCCAATACGGTGTTTAGCCCAGTGTTATCCTTTAAGGTGTAAAAATAAATATTCTTTGAGTACACTATGGGGGTTTTCACACTGGCCTTTTAGTCCAAATCCAGGTAAGGTTCATGTCAAAAGTTGGTAATGTGAAAGCTTTTTCAACTCGGATGTGGACCAGGGAACCGCACCTGAGTTTGCCTGTACAAGGTGGTCTGAGTACAGTTCCAAGCAAACTGTAGTACGGTTCACATCAATGAAAACACAGTCCGTACTCATTCAGGAAATAAAAACAAGTGCATATGCTTCAGCTGCCACGTGACGGAAAATAAATCTGTGAAGTCAGGCAACTCGGGTTTAGACTCAAGCAAACGTACAAAGTGTGAAAACGACCAATAAGTCCCCTCACTGAAGCAGCACCAGACATCAAAGTTTTAAGTCTTGGTTCTCTTGTTTTTAACCATTTCACTCCATAGTCCTATAACTCTATACACATGCCATATCCCTGCTATTGCTACAAGATATTATCAAGATGTTATGGATCACTGCCTCTCAGCAAAATCAACTTTTGAGCTCACCATAAGTTTGATCTGAATATCATGCAGTGCTGCTCCATGAGCCCTGAGATCGAAGCTACTGGTAACTCACCTGCACTCTCCTCCTCTGTTCCTCCTCGCCATTGGAGCTCTGATTGGCAAGCAAAAGTTCATAGTACTCCATCAGGAACTGACCAGTATATAAAATCTTAGATCTCCTGTACAGCCATAACATCACACCTCCATCGGCCACAACCACAAATTCTCTGGCCACAAATCCTCTGGCTGCCACAGCTACTCCCGCAACCTCCAAGAAGGCTTCATCAAAGAGAGCTCCAACACTAACGCTGCTCCCAAAAAAAGAGCAAGAGTCCAAGCTTCTCTTGCCAATCAAGACACCGCTGCTGACCCAGTCCTCGCTGCCCTACAAAATATCCAATCCTCTCTGGGTCACATGGATTCTCACATTAAAGAGTTAGAAAATGTATCTTTCTCCACTTCAACTTCACCGACTGCTGTCTTTCCAACCCCAAGCGCTTCCTCTTTCATGACCACTCCATCGCTCACATGTCATGACGCCACACAGATCTCTTGGAACTGCAGTCCCTACCACTTTTCCTGGGATTCCCTCCATTTCCCCCACCGCTGAAATTTCTCCACAGCTCAAGAACCAGATCCTGGTAGGTATTGACATCAATGTTGTGAAAATTCTGATTTGCTCCGCAGATACGGGGGGTAAACGCCTGGTATGTTGTGGGGAAATATCTGCTGTTCTAAAAGATAATGCCCCAAGGCTATCAAAAAGCCTGGCCATGACTGACTTAGCTGTCATTTCTGTCATTTCCTGGCTGTTTTATGGAGGTACTTCTATGATTATCACAAATCATTTTTAGCAAACGCCACCATGTACATTCAGAAGTTCAATCAAAGACTGGACTGGTCTGTTCAGAGGCATTTCACCAGTCACCGTGCCCTAACCTGTGCCATATGTGGTTCCTTCTACCATACAGTCAGTCTGTGCCCCAAAACTGTGCTCCAGCCCCAGCCTACACCAACTCTCAGCAAAAATGAATCTGGGGTAGCAAGGTGACCACCAAAAAGACTCCCATGTGCTCAATGTTTGGAGATTTTCTAATAAAGCCTTCTACTCCCGTGAACATTCCTGAGCTATCCAAGGCTCTAAAAAAGCATCCAAATCGCTGTTTTGTTAATTATGTACTTACTGGGTTAGTTCAAGGGTTTCTGGCAGGGTTGTGTTTTCTCCTAAAGATGTGTCATATGTGAAATAATTTCTAATCTGTTATTAAAGCACCTGACGTTCCCACGATTGCAGCACGCCTAACATTAATAGCTTCATTCCTCTCGCCCTGTTTTCACTCCGTTATGCCACAATTGATAACACCATTAAGTTTATAAAGCTGGGAGAGGCGCCTGGCTCAGAGGCGCCTGGCTCAGAAAAGCTGATATCACGGACACTTTGGCGTTAAGTTTGCTTTGCCTTTTAAAGTTATGCCTCTCCATCCATCACAGTGGCACCTATTTGGCATTAGGTGGTGTGAGAGGTTCTGATTTTTTACTTTTGGTTGTACATACTCTCTGTTGGATTCTCCTCAACATCTGCAAATTACCTCATAGTTGATTATCCCCAGTCTAAACCATAGCACTGCACTGCCATGCTTAAGGACACTTTTAAGAAGTTACGGGTTCCTCTTTCCAAAGAAAAGACCATAGCCCTCAAAAAAATCATTGAGTTTTTAGGCATCTCATTAGATTCCACTCTCATGCAAGTTTCTCTGCCTCTCGAGAAATTGGCACGTATTCGAGAGGCCATGGATCATGCTACTAAGGCTGTGTCTATCTCTAAACAGGATCTACTTTCTTTATTAGGTCATTAAATCTTGCCATGAGAATTATTCCTCAAGGACACTCCTTTGTTTCCAGGCCCCTAGACTTTACAAAAACAGTGGATAAATTGCATGATCACATTAGCTTAGACGAAGGATGCAAATCTGATCTAAGATTCTGATCTCTATGCAAAAAATGGAACAGCATCTCATTTTTCTATAATGATTATGTAGAGGGTCGCTCTCAAATTTTTTACAGATGCAGCTCCCTGCATTGGCTTTGGGGGCTTTTATAAAAATCAGTGGTTTTCAGATATGTGGCTGTTATAAAAAACTGTTATCCTTGCCTCCAAGCATCCGATCTACCACCTGTTTAGAACTATACCCAATAGTAGCATGCATCTATGGGGTAGCCAATGGGCCAGGAAGCAAATAGTTGTTTTCTGCAACAATGAAGTGACAGTAAACATTATTAACAACGGTCGCTCCTCTGTTCCTTTTCTTAATAGATTGATGAGGTGTGTCACTTGGATATGTGTTACAGGCAACTTCATACTTAGAGCAGCTCATATCCCAGGCCTAGATAATAAGACAGGTGATACATTATCTTGTTTCAAATTCCAGGAGTTCAGACACCTATGCCACAATGCTGCCCCATCCAGCCTGCCTATCTGAACTTAGATGGCACAATACTCTAGATGATTGGATCTCCAACAAAACGTTCTCCATGTGGCATCCATTTTCTTACCAACAGATCATCTTGGAAAAAATAAAATTGGGCAATATTTTCTGTTTCATCAGCAGGCAGAACGATATCACACAGCTCCTGTAAAGGTAGGTCAGCTCTCTGCTCCCTTTGTTGACTATTTGAATGAGTACCCTTCTCCTGACTAGAATCTGACACTGTACGACTCATGTCACGTGTCACAGCACAGGATGTAATTACCTCAGAAAATCTGGAACGCCTTCCACAGGTTCCTGTGAGAGAGAATACTTAGTTGGCAACTGTGTCACAACCAGGGGTTAAAATGGGATTTGGCAGGTGGGGGAACCCTTTTTTTTTTTTTTTGGGGGGGGGGGGGGGGGGGGGGGGGGTGTAAGATACATAATTGGTGGAGGGGTCAGAAAAAAATAGTAATTTAAAACAAATTTCCTGCATTTCTACACCACCTAACCTCTTGGATTAAGTCAAGAAACAGCAACCCTGTATAATGTTAACCAAAAATGTAAAATTATGTTATATTACTAGATTTCAGCATTGAGGTGCTTACATTCATGATTTTGCATAGGCATACTAACCTAAAAACCTATTATTGGGAATCTTGAGAAAGTTTCAGAGCGACAGAGACACAGAGCGTCCCCGTAACCATAGTAACTCACTCTCATTCCTGCCTGCGTGCGCACGGCGCGAGAGGAGAGGGAGAGACGCAGAAGAGCCGCTGACTGAGATTACTCTGAGCAGCATGCATGGGAATAAATTACAATATAATAGATTTGTGTATATTTCTCGCTATTCAGATGGTCTGAATAACTCGCTGCAGGTGCTGCTCTGTCTTGTCTGTCCGTGTGCTGTCAGTGTCTCTTTTCGCGCCGCGACGTTATCAGTTATGAATTTGTTTTTCACTGCATGAGAAAATGGACTTGTGGCGTGAGAGCGTGTGAAAAATGTCAATTGCGTGAGTCTCATGGTCAATGCGTGAGAGTTGGCAGCCCTGTGAACTCGCTTGACATTATTATGTATAGAACTGCCAATCAGATTTACTTACTTATTAATCGAAGGTGCCGGAACGCCGTTCCGGATCGTTCCGGCCCACTTTAACCCCTGGTCACAACATTACGTGGTGGACCCTCAGCCCAGTCATGCTCACCCCTGCCAAGTCATTACCTGGACATTGACATCATCCAGAGGCAACTGAAGACGCATGCCAACACTTACTTCTCCCTGTACCAAGTAAGACATGCTGAGACATGCTGAATTTTGTGCAGGGGGACAGATAAGATATTTAACCCCATTCCCCTGATCAGCACAGCATTGCCAGTATCTGGTTCAGATGAAAAAGCCAACACCGACTCTCGAATAAAGGTGTCAAATGCCCCCGTGTCTCTCAAAATCTTAATGCGACTACAAACCAACCAGCGGAGATAAATATATTCAACCTATCAAGTAAGCCGCTAACTGATGAACAAATTAGTGTTTTGAGCTCTGGCCCAAGTTTTGTTCACACCTCTCCCATTAACGAGTTTGAAATTAAATTTGATTTATTCTGGTTCTTTAGGAGCATTAGACTGCGAGAATTCTATGGTCCACCTGAGAAAACGAGCAATGAAAATACAGAACCACAGGAAGGAACAACCAATGAGAGACAAGGAACAATGGACAATATCCTTGAAATTGTACACCCAATTGATAATTTTAATTTACCTCACTGAAAAATTTTTTTTTTTAAATTATATAAAATTTTTTAAATCAAATAAAAAAAAATCTAATTAATGAAACTTCAGTGCAAAAGTTCCCTGTAAAAAGGACAAATTTGATCATATGAATTTAATAGTTTCCGATTAATTACATTATGTAAACCCTCACAGCACCTTTTTTGTTATTCTACATTTGCACAAAAAGCAGGTGTTTCGGTTGTGACTGCATTGTTGCAGTTGTGACAGCTCTTAAATATTTACTACCAAATAATAATACCTCTCATGTAACCCTAGCCCTAATGTAAAATAAATGCTTAGAATAATCAATATCACAAGCAATGACCTAAGTGTTTACATATCCTTCATCTATTTTATTTGGGCAGAAACAATTTGAATGAATGGAAGAAAGTATCCAGCAATGTGCAGTGGAGTAGGCCTACATAAAATAGTAACAATAAGTAAGTTCTAAAAATAAATCAAAATACATTGATAAAAATTCATATGATAAAAATCATATGAAAATGTATTATTTCCATATTTATTTTATTATAAAAATACATGGATAAGTGTCACTGACCGAAACAGGCCATTTGTTTTGGTTGTGACTGTTTCGGTTGTGACATTTTTGGCTAATTTTGGCCACAAAACAAAACAGCTAGCTAGCACATATAGTTAGCAACCACTTCTCTACACTGATGCACCGTCAATTTAATCAAATCAACTGTTATGAAATCCAAATTTTACTGTCTTTTATGAAAACATGGGTATTTGTCTCTTAAAACCAGAGACTGATTTTCAGACTTTGAAGGACAATTATATCAAAATGCCAAAACCAAGCTGCTCACCATGTGGCCTTGATACAGGAATGCAGTCTCATCTACTGGTAACAGTAGGCCCACTGTACAGACACAAACAGTGAGTATTTCGGTTGTGACATAAACATGGGGGACAACATTTTTTCAATGAGATTTTTGAATTATAAAAACTATTTAATAGAATAATTTAGTAATCTAATAGATTACATTATTTCAACTTATATTTGATACACATTAGCATGCTTTGTTCAATGAGACATGTCAAAAAAAATTTAAAAAATCTTTTAGATAGACCCTATTATTTCTGAACACATACATTTGAGGGTTGATAGTGGGGACAGCCATCTTCCAATAGAAAGTATATATATAGAAAGAGTATAAATGTTACATTTTAAATTTACCTTATTGTTTTTGCAATTTATATCTGGGGTAATATGAAACCAGATGATCTAATTAATAATGTAGCTTTGAAAGATTTTATTGTTCTGTTTATTAGTTTTATTGGAAGGGGACACCAATTTGCACAACTTCTGTAGAATGGCCCATATACTGCTAAGGTCATTGGTGGAACAATGAACAGCTGATGCGGGGCGGGGCTGGCTGGGCTGATTGCCAACTGGAAACACCTGTGCTGGAAAGGGAGCTGATGGAGGACACTGGGGACACCAAGTGGAGAACACCGGACCTGCAGGCACACAAGCACAGACAAAGACAGGACTAGGGAGAAACAGAGATCAGGCAGTGAAGGAGGCGAGGCAGGTGGATTCATGACAAAGAATAGTCTAGCACACAGTCAACTCCGCAGGTTAAGGCACACAGGATTCAGACTTTGATCGCCACCTACAGACAATCCAAGATAAATTCAGAATGTGGCTACAGTGAAAAATGTATTGGGAGTGCCAAAGTAAAATCAGACTGAAACAAAGGGATAAGCATATTCAAGGAAAAAACTAAAAAGGAGGTTAAATCTATTTTAATGAGAACAAATTAGAGAAAAAAGTGTTTGCGAAAATACTGGCTCATTCTCCAAAAGGATAGATCTCAAGCATTTTTATACGGACCTACCAAGGGTAGCAGAAATCTGAAGGATAAACCTGTACATTCAGAATATGTCCCCCAAGTATCTCCAGCTCAATCCTTATTGGCCCCAATCCCAGAGGGGAATTATAAATGTAGGGCATGTGCTCAATGCAATAGCAGTACAAAACAAAGCTGGTTTAAACATCCACATAAAGGAATGAAAATACAAATAAAGGGAGTAATTTCTTGTAATACCAAGGGAGTGATATACATGCTAACATACCATTGTGGGAGAGCCTACATAGGCGCAACATCAACAGAATTGAAACAAAGAATAGCGGAATATAAGATGCAAATAAGACACCTCTCCAGTGGCAGCACACTTCATGAAACTAAACCATCCGAAACCTGCTCTAAAATACATTGGTATTGAAAAAATTATATTGTCCAAAAGAGGAGGGGGTCTAGATAAAACACTACTAAAAATGGAGGCATTTTGAATTGCACATCTATAAACATTGAGTCCCCATGGTTTGAATAGGGCTTTGACGGTATTGAAATGTTCTTACCGCGGTGAAAAAGTAGCGTCCCCCTGCGGTTTGGCGGTTTACCGCCAACCCCAGACACTGCAACATTTTATATTGTTTATCAATATTATATTTTGTATAAGTAGGCTATTGACACATTAATCAAATTTATATTTTGTTTCATGATTTCCCGTGAAATGATATAAAGACTGAGAACAAGAGTTAATAGAAGTAGTTTGACGTGCAGAGAGGAGCAGCGCTCAAGAGACGAAGGGGAAGGATGCCGACTAGAGCGCCTCATATAGCCTAGGACTCGTAGTTATGAATAGGCTAAGTAATGAGCAAGAAAATCGTGCTGTAGCCTATTTGTTATAGCCTCCCTGATGTAGGTCTATACTCTAAATAAACGCTACATATATGTCCATTCCACGTCTGTCCCTAAAGCACCGCTTGCGCAGCTGTTCAAGAACAATATTGGACTTTTTACACCGGCTGGCGTTGAGATTTAAAATTTAAATTTCTCAAACACTAGAAATGCTATGGTCTCATCCTTCCGTGAGTTTTTCCAAATATTTGGACTTTAAAGGCCTGTGTTTTCAGAATTCTAAAAAACGAGGATTGTAAATACATTTTTACAATTTTCTCCCTGCAAAATATCCACAACTTGTGCGAGTATAGCAGGCTACAGCGTGCTGATAGATGGATGTGAAAGTCTCTCCCTCTCCTCCTTTTTTCCATCGAGCAAGTCAGCGCCATCAAAACATCTAAAGTAATTTCACACATATGATTACTGACATACCTTTAGAACAACAGTGCGATGAGGCGCACAGAGACATGAAACGTGCGATAGTCTGTCCGTGGATCAACTGAAAGCATTCATTGCGCAGTAGTATTGCGCTTCTGTATTTCCATGGAATATCCGAACATGAATATCGGCAGCTACTCGACATAAACAGACTTTTTTCAGAAAAACCATGCCAAAGAACCGCTTCAGAGAAATCCCGTGAGAGTGTTGACTGTCGGTCGGAGGAATAGAGGAGAGGAGAGAGAGACAGGTGCTGCGTAATCACGTTCCCAAAAGGATTTAATGGACAGATTATATGTGTATAAATATTTGACATTAAACAAATGTTATTCATGCTGGTTATTTCCTTTTATTGTATACAATATACTGTATGAGATGCCTGTAATATTTTATGTAATAAAGCATCCAATAAAACGTCCAAAAAAAAAAAAAAAAATGCCTTGATGACAGTAATGAGCTCAACCCCGCGGTAGGTGTCACATGACCGCGGTATTGCGGTAATGCGGTAACCGTCACAGCCGTAGTAAATGCTGAATTTCATTCGAGGCCACTTTTATAGAGTTGGTTTGTGTAGATCCTTAGCTGCTACGAACTCCGCCAGCGAGGGGGACTGCAGCTGACTGACCAGAGTGCGCCAGAGCCATTCGTCCCGATTGGATAGTAAAACTCACTCCCTGATTGGATAGTCAAAAGAGTAGCGTTCCCATTGGCTAGTCAGACTCCCTAGGCAAGACAGGGTCAAAAATGTGCTTGTAACCTCAATGAAACAGGAACCGACTTAAACTTTGAGTGACATTTTTTCATGCAGTTTGCTACTCTGCATCTTTTATTACACATTCATTTGTGCACAAATTTTATTTATACATTCACAAAATGTTGTTTACAACTACAAATCTTTTCTACACATTTACAAATTATTTTGTTAAATCTTTTTTACACATTCACACATTCAAATATATACCAAATACAGAGATGAATTGTGTCAAAGCCTTGACGACCGATCGTAGCTGTAATCGTGCAGAGCGGATCGGCAGCTGGATACCTGGTCATCTGGCACATTACAGTCAGTAGGCTACATAAGTGCTTCCTGACCTTGACTGAGGCAAAGGACCAACACAATCAGTAATTAAGTGTTCAAACGTCTGACCAACTGCAGGAATAGTATATAGTGGTGCAGGTTTTACCTGATTAGGCTTACTGGTAAGTTGACATGTTTTTATGTAAGTGGAAATATCCAGGCCAGAAAAAATGACACAACATATGGTCATAGGTTTTACGGACTCCCAAATGTCCTGCCACGTTATCATGTGATACTTTAAACAATCCCTATCTGAAGTCAAAATAACCAGCACTACACTTAGAGTGCATCTGTAACTGAGGAGATAACAACCGAACTACTTGGAGCAGCAAATGCAGCTGATTTTATTTGTGCACTGTTGGACTTTGTTTAGACTAGAACAGGACTCGTTTTTTCCTGTGTCCTTTATGTTGACAGTAATTACAATTTCTGTTTGGGTCATATTTCCCCACATGATCACCTTTAGTGGACTTACTTAGTTACTGTTCCAGTAACTAGATTACAAAGATCCTCAAATCCTCAAACACCTGAAGCAGAACACCAGCGATTAAAGTGAGACACTAAATCTCGTGCAAACTGTCAATCTGTCAGTTTTCTTCCAGTTTCTAAAATGCTGCCGATCAGCCTCCAGAACCAACTCATATGCCTTTAAAACAACAGTTTTAACTTTCACATAATCCTTACCATCAGAAGGATTTAGAGTGGAATATGCTTCTTGCACTTTACCGGTAAAAATACATTGGAGCATCAAAGTGCGCTCAACATCAGGCCAGTTATGCAAGTACGCCAGGTCAAAACTGGAATGAGCATCAGTGGAACCAGCACCACTTTCCCGAAAGGAGATATCAGACAATTTACCTTCCTTGATTAGATTCAATTTGCACTGTTCTAATTCCAATTTTGCCTGCTCAGTCTTGTATTTTATTTTTTCCAGTTCCAGTTGTAATTCAAGTTCTTTTTGCCATTTAAATTTCTCATGCTCCAGTTGTATCATCAACAACTCTTTTTGTTGCTCAAAATTGAAACCCACTGGACTACAAAGAGGCTGAAGCCTTTCGTCCATCTTAAGGACTCCAGTATCTACTAAATTTACTCTCAAAATGGCTTTAACTTTTTCTTTCAAACATTTATCACTTCCTTCAATTTTATATGGGTTAGGGTTATATATCAGTAAGCCTATGCTACTCAGTGATGAAAAAAGGGAGGAGTGCTCAACTGAATTCCAATGTATGTGGTAAGGTGCTCTTTGGATACAAGGCTGGATTATCAAACAACTGAGTGCACGTTATCCTTTTTTACCCTTGTTTGCTACTCAGTGATGGTTGGCCAATGTTGCAGTAATGTGTCATTTCATATTGAAAAAAAAAAATGTTCTTGTACCCTAACCAATAACATCATGTTTCTGGATGTTCTGCAAAACTGAGATGACCAGTCTATGGGAACATGGCTTGTGATGTAGATGAGGTGCTGTGGTCAGACACAAATGGGCGGCAGGATGCATTTTGTATCCTTTTTTTTTTTGTTTTCTGTTTTTCTCCTATTGTATTGTTTTGTGGGCCTATATAGAACATGCATATACATATATTCCCATATCCAGCACATATCCAAGTGCCTCCAGTGCTTCAATTTTATAGTACTCAGCTATTTTTGGAAGCTGTTCTTTGGTACACTGATCAAATAAGCACTCAGAAGGAGATTAAAGAAACTCATCCACAAAAGAAGCCATGACCAATTACAACCTTAACATAAGGCTGAAAGCTAGTGCAAAACAAGGCTGAAAGCCATAATGCAAACAAGTGCTATTATTAATGTGTGTAATACAAGGACCAGGATAGCCCAAACACATAAGGAGACTCCTCAGCCCTAAAGTAACTAATAAACAAAACTAACTAACCGACATCAACCCTAGTCTTCAAGCAGCTAGTTGTCGGGGGCCACTGAGGTGTTCCCCAGACAAACGCTCTACCCACTTTCACCGTACACACTAGAATTTACAAACCCCCTAAGCACCACTGACCCTAACAAGGGAAACTCCTATAAACAATGTTTACCCCCACCAAGTATGCACAGCAGCAAGTCAACCTTAACATTAGAACACTCCCACTGTATAAAGAATGAGCAAAACTAGAATACTGGGGACAACTAATGCTCGCTCCCACCATCCACCACAAACAAATATATTCTAGAAGAAGAAAGATCATGTGTGAATCTCCCACGATATGCCTCAGTAACTAGTAAGAGTAGCATGTTGATTTTGTACCACTCTGCAGGGACAAAAGGCCCAAACAAACTGGCACAACCCCAATTAGATATATACCTATTGAGCCAAACTCAGCAATGTTTAAACAGGAAAAGTCCCCATTTTGTCACAGCCCTGGCTTACTGGACTTCACAAAAAGGGAGACCACAGGTTCCAAAGTAATATAACAAATAATTTATTGTAAACTAAATAAAAACAGAAAAGGTTACATTTTCTGAAGACAATTTGTGTGCTAGCTTCAGTGTGAAAGGTTGCAAAGTTGAATTCATTAGAAAAGAGTTGAAATGTCTTCAAAATGTGATTATTTGAAGCTTAAACAATGTATTTGTTAATGTCCTGTAGTAATTAATACATTGAAGAGTAGATTATGTTTTAAGAAGTAGTATTAGTATGGGCAGTAAATGTAGTAAATGTAGTAGCAGTAATATCAGTAGTAGTATATGGACTACAAGTAATACTAATAGTACAAGTATCAATAGTAGTGGTAGTATGAGTAGTAAGCCCAGTAAAACCAATAGTAGTAGCAGCAGTTATAGTAATGGTAATAACGTTTGTAGTTGTAGTAGTAGGCAAGCCCGCTGACAGGGGGGGACAAATATTTTTGTCAAAAATATATATTTGTGAGAACTTTAGATGGTATTTATGAGTCACATAAAAGCTGAATATTTTTTTTTATTTTCCAATTTTCCTTGACAGACGGATGGAAAACAATTTTACTTTCACCTACTATGTAAAAAATTGGTTTGGTCTGGTCTGGTCAACAGCTTGCGATCCTGAATATTCCGGGGGTCTTTTATTTTGACGACGCAATCCTCTGTGATGCGTCGCATGTACTTCCTCTGGGGCAGCTGGCAGGTTTCTCTCTAGCCAGTGAGATTTCAAGCCGTAAAATCTAGATAGCAACGGGTCAAATAACTTGAGAACAATATCGACAAGAAAGCAGGCCTCTCCTGTCAACAGCATGCCTGCATTAGTGTATAGCAAAGGTTGGTTAACGGTTAAGTTTAGGCAAGTAAAACAAGTTTGGTTAAGGTTAGGGATAAGGTTATGGTTAAGTTTAGGCACGTAAAACAACTTGGTTAAGGTTTGGGTTAAGGTTATGATTAGGCAACTAAAACAACTTGGTTAAAATTAGGGAAATTGTTTGGTCATGGTTAAATAAGAAAAGTGTTTGTTAAAAATTAAAACGTGACTTATGGTTGAAATGTCCTTTGTAAACGCTGGGAATCGAACACCGGTCGCTGACATCAAAGGGAAACGCATCATCCATACGCCACAACACCATTACTGGCCATCATGCTACTTCAATGTCACACTACTTCCTGTTTATCTAGTCGTGTGTCCTTCATGTAACCGTTTTGTGCTGGGAAAACGTAAATGTAACACTTTACGTTCCACCAACACGTAATTTGCTGTTAACAAGTCATGTTCATTTCACAAATTTCTGTGAGATCATGTTGCACTGAAAATAACGTCAGAGCGGCCAGATAAGTCAGTCACTAGTGATTGGTTAGGGGAAAATCAACCCCCCACCTACACAGAAAACGGCTAACAAGGAGGCAATCTCAGGCTGAATAATGGAGTGGTAACGAAATGGCCATTCAGTCTGAATATCAGGCTAGTGTGAGGGTGTTGAATGGTGGGAAAAAAGAACAAAAGGGAATGTAATAACATCGCATATACCTGAAGTATGACCAGCTGATCGTCCACCCCCCCTCTCACAGGCTTACTACTTACCCATCTGCCTCCGCTTTATCCTGATTATTGGACTATTGTTTTCCTCTTGATTTTCGTCCTGTGTTTTATTCTCTTTGGTCCTTTACAGTTTTTCACAATTGTTAATACACACTAAAACTGGAACTTGAGACACAATCACTAAAACCTGAAATGCATGTATCAAATCCCTGAACCAAGTCTGGAAAAATACAAGCACATTTTTTGGTTTTCACTCAGTTTGCAATTCTAAATCAGACTTTCTGCAAACCACTACACACTCTCTACATTAGGCACAACATTCAAAAATAAAATTGCATTTGGAAAGCACTGCCATTCCAAATGCTAAAACTTCATTTTCCAATTGGCCACATCCACTCATCATAGGTACAAACACTAATAGCTGAATTATTCATTTACGAATCAGAGCTTTAGCACTATAAAAAAGACAACAGGTGAGCTCTCTTGTTTTTGAGAACAATGGAAGCCAATGTTGCAGTGAGAGCTAGAGGAAGAGGAGTGAAAGGAAGAGAAGGAAGACGAGGACAAGGACATGTTATTTTGATGAAAAATTCAATTTCGAGAGAACAGTTTTGAATGCACGAGTTTCCTTTTGCAAGAGATTTGTCGAGTTTTGTATTTTGCGTTACTGTTTTTGTGTTTAGAGTTTTGAGAAAATGAGCCTTAGTTTCAGAAAATGTGTGTAAGCAATTATGAAAAACTGTAATGGCTACTAACGCCCAATCTTGTTTCTCACTGCCTAAGACTATATGCTGTGAGTATCGAACAGAAGAATCTCTGGAAGACTTTTGTGCAGACAATATATTCAAACCTTTTGACACAAATGAAACTGACTAAATATAACAACTCTGCTGATCTGAACTCGAACTGTCTGAAACACTCCAGCAATATATCTATCACTTGCAAATGTCATGACGTCCAACAATTTAAGTTTATATGGGAGCCTACATAACTCCCATTCATGTTTTTTTTTTCTACTTTTCATTTGGACAATGACCATCTTGTTAAACCTGCAATAAGCAATATAAGACCTTACAGCCAATCCTGAAACTAATGTGGAGATTTCATTGAGACATAATGATATAAACCAATATGAGACATAATAATATAAACCAATATCCACACACGCGGATCAGCTGTGTTGCTGTTTTCACCTCTTTTCTAAGTTGACTTTGACTTGTTGTCAAATTCCGCTCCGGAACGAAGCTTTTTCAGTAGCTTTTCATTTTTTAAAAACTAGCTTAGCACTTCTCTCGCTGATTAAAAGCGGCCCTCACCCCCTCCCATTCCTGAAAAAAATGCTCGTAATGGCGGAATCAATGAAGCGAGCGAGTAAACTTGTTAAACTAGTAAACGTGCTACCTACCTCTTCACTTGTCATTGCGGGACATGTAACCTTCAGAGGGAGAAAGTTCTAGCAAAGCAAGACTGGTAACCGGCGAGACTTCTCAGCAGGTACGCTTAGCTATTAGCATTAATCCTTCCATTTGTCCTTCGTAGGCCGCTGTAGTGCAGTGGCTTTGCTGTGTGTTATTTACAAATGTGTTGTGGTTTCTGTCGCCCTCTAGTTCTCCAAAGCAAAAAAACTTTGTTGTTGACTAATGGATTATATCTCTTTCATTACTTTGAAGACATTTTGAGTTTCAATATATAAATTACACTTTGAAATGTAACTATGTTGAGATTATCCTGTTTAACTGTGGTTATAGTCACAGGAAAAAATCTTTTTCAAAAGAAGGTAGTGCGTAATTTGTTTTACCAGTGCCGCATAAAATCTCATATGAGCCTATAAATGTGCTCAATACAAAGAGAAAACAAAAAACAAATAATTGCTAGGTTATTTGACAAACACTCAGGTGAGACAAAGACAAGTTTAGATTGTATTGGGGAAAATACATTATGGAGGGAGATAAATCTGAGTTCTAGGCTATATGTGCAAGTGAATCAAAATTTTAAAAAGAGAAATATGGTTTTAGGTCTTACCATTAGAGTCATGCATAGGCCTATTATCATCACATGCTGCAGCAGCTTGCAAGTCGCTGTCCAGGGCGACATCTTCCACTGAACACCTGACAGTGCCACATCGCCAATTATGGCAGGTATTCTTTCATCGGTCTGTGTAACAGAGAATTCCTCCTGGCCCCCTCCTGTTGCAGTCATGGATCCCCTTGCTTTTTGCACCTAATTTCATGTCAAGCCATTTCTTTTTTTTAATTTCTGTGACGATGTAACGAAAAATCACTATTGTCCTACAATATTCCTATCATACGAATTATAGTGGCTGTGGTACTCATTAGTGAGTTTATAGTGACCTTATCATGATATTTTTGTATTCTGTATCACTATAATATTCCTATAGGGAATTATAGTTTTGTTGAGATATTTATTTAGTATTCATCTAAAATGTATAGGAATACTATAGTTGTTTTTTGTAAGGGAACGTACAACAGACAACACTGCATAACACAAGTAATTTTTTCCCATTCCTTGGCTTTAGCAGGGCCTTAAATCTGTTGAATATTGAGGCTATTAAATATTATATGCGTTCGTTGACTTATTTCTGATAGTAGGACTTCAATCTCAGAGCTGGTAGAATTCTTCTTAGTCTTCCATGTCATTTTTATGAATGAAGCTTCCCGACAAATGGGGCCGGACGCCTAACCTTATATAGCATGATTGGGGCGTCAATTATGTTAATTCACAACTGTCGTGAATGCGCGTTCATTTAGGTGCCATTCATCATGTGTACGCAGGTCATTTACGGCAGTTTTCTGAAGATACGAGCGTTTGGTGAATCTGACGTGGCACACTCGTACAAGTCCACCTCACGAAAAACGTAAGAGACATTTTAGATAAAAATACGAAAATGTTCTTGCATGAGGCCCAAAATACTCTGTACTCCAGCTATTTATATCCCCTAATTTATAAGCCAACTTTTATGTGTATTTTATACAGCTGTGTCCAAGACAAATTTCCTTAGGGACAATAAAGTGTATCTAATCTAATTTAATCTAATATAATGTAACAAAATGTAACAAAATCAGGTATTCTGTTTATAGCTGTTTCAGATCATTTTCCTATATTTCATTTCTTCTTGTCAGATAAAAATTACAACATACTGAGCGCTTCAGAAGGTTGATTGAAACTTTCTCATAGGATAATGTTTATTTACATACCAATGTCAAGTCTGTTTACCATACTTTCATGACAACATGTAATTCAGCATTTCATCACTGCTTTCCTTTAGTTAAACCTTGCAAGAAAGCTGCTGAAGGGCTCTGGAATCCTTGGTTTGCAACCAGTCTCCACAAATCCTCAGTTACAGTTTTTCTCAATCGTTTACATGCATTTCCCGAAATGCTCATTCTCAAAATAGTACCTCAGAACCCCACAACATTAATGCAATTGGCCATGGCACTATTTCAACTCGCATTGCATTCACACAAAATGCAAATGCTAAAGCACATTTTGCAAAACAGCAATTGTCATTGCAAAGACGCAATTCTCATTTGACTATGACATGCTGGTCAAAACAGATTGTACTTTTGTCAGTCAGCAATGTATATTTCACACTTCATTGACACAGTTCATTGCGTAAATCATTCCATGCAAAATACTATGTACAACAAGCATTGTGTTTGTACAAGAGAGGCAAGTGTGACATGCAATTCCAGTGAGTCACTTCCCCATTAAGTTTCAAACAATTGAAAAGCCTTTGAATGAGTGCTTACTTAACTTAGCATTTTTTGGGTCAGAGTGAGTAGGAGCAATGTAATGTAACTCTTTTGTGATTTTTTTTTTTTTTTTTGTGATTTTGTGTTAATTAACTAATTTCTGCATTGAGATTTTATACTTAATTGCAAATACTTTCAAACAATGTTTTACTTGTGTAACAGAAAAGCAGTCAAGGATGTAAGAAAGCTTGTCAGATTGGCAAAATTCGGTCTGGAAACCTTGGCTAAATTAAGTGAAAGTGGTGCTGCAAAGATTGTTTTCCCACACATGCAGTGCAGTGCCAGGCTGTGGTCGAATAGTCAAAAAAATACGTCCTAACTCCTATTCCTAACCACTTTTCCTTGACCTCGATGGAAAACGTCATGAGGTCAAGGAAAGATGTGAAGGAGAATTCATAGGGGCTTAGGAAAAGACAACCGCGGTGCTAAAAGAATCCGACTGCACTTACACTAGGCTACGTAATTATGCGACGGTGGATGTTAATGACGTGGGTCTGCCGTGGTGAAACTACAATGTTCCGAAAATGGACTACTAAAAGCGCATCTTAGATACTTCGCCCCGTGCGTTCTTACCATGTTGTTTCATGCAGGCTATATAAACGTGGACCACCCCGCGAAAAATATTGCTTCATCACCAAGGTTGGAATTGAAATAAAAAAGGAATATAGGCTACCAGTCACAAAAGTGAAACGAAATGCTCACATTGAGAATGGTTGCTCACGCTCACCCTCCTGTCCACTCATATTTATCGACATGAATCTCAATTAGTATGATTGTATGAAAATAATTGTTAAATTCATGCAAGATAGGCATAACATGTTAGGCCTACAAATCTACTACTGTACATATCATCATTCTTAAGTTTCAAACATGTTGAATTAAAAACATCATCTGGCTAAAAACGTCTCATATCCCTTTTTCTTGAAAGACAGACTTCTGTGTTATGGTTAATATGCTGATGATGATCTGATTATAAGCCTATGCATATAATAGCTTAAGAACCACCACACAACTCAGTAAACACCTTGAAATGTTGATTTGATTGTGCTTTGAAGTTATGGCTGATACAGGCTGTGGATGTGTAATGTGACAAAATAGTTGATTCCCCAAAGATATTACTATCAGATAATCAAGGGCCCAACACTACTGCACTCAATGAATGGCCAATAACCCATCTACCCAGCTGAGTAGTATATATCCAGATGAGCCTATCTTCAATTAGTGGCCTATAAAAGGGCAGCTGGGGAGTATCAGAGTTATACAACAAAATGGGAGATATGGAGCTTGCTGCTGCTGTGTGGCTCACCTTACAACGAAACCGAAGGGACATTCACAGGAGGAGGGTACGACTGCGGAGGCTCATGGCATTGTGTGTTCACAAATGGTAAGACGATGCGATATGGGTTTTGAACATCATTGATCACAGAGCATGCTTAAATTGAACATACCATCAAAGCATAACTGAAATTGTTCCTGCATATCTAATGTGTTCCTATGTAGAATACAGTACAGCCGTTATGTTTTGCCTTACACAAGGATAATGCATCATTAGGTTTAAAAATGAAAACAAGACAGGAAAAAACAGCACGCTAGTTATGTATTTACACTTTATTCTATTTACACCTTATTTTGTCGCTTACAGGAGAGGAGCAAAATCTATGCCACCCCCAACACCCATGTCCCTCTAGTACAGATCTATTTAGATCCATCGAAAGACATGCATTTTGACTACCGCCTGTCTAGGCCATCTATTGAGGCACTGATGGCCCTTCTCAGGAGGGAGAAGACCCATGGCTGGGAGAAATATATAGAGGTCCTCCTGGTGGTCTACTGGCTGGCACATGGATTGTCTTACACCGTTGTCTCCCGGGTCTTTGATGTGCCAAAGACGACCGTGTTTGACATTGTACATCGGATGTGTGACGCACTCCTGTCTCTCCTGGACAAAGTGGTCCACTTCCCCACACTGGCACAGTGTGCTGAAGTTGGCCATGGCTTCCAACACCTTGCCAACAGCCCAGCCTTCAGCCACTGTGTGGGAGCCATTGATGCTATTGTGCTAGTCACGTCCGCATCAAGGCTCCCCATGGTCCACATGCACAAGATTACCTGAACAGGAAACTCTTCCACTCTATCCAGCTTCAGGCAATCTGTGACAGCACTGGCAAATTTCTGGACATATTTGTTGGTTACCCTGGTTCAGTCCACGACACCAGGGTGCTACGAAATAGTCCAGTGTTTGTCAGGGGCTGTTACCCACCAGCTGGTTACTTCATCCTGGGGGATGGGGGATACCCATGTCTGACTGCACCAGTCAACCTCATTACCCCATACCGGGAACCAGTGAGGGGAAGAGTGGAGGCACGCTTCAACGCTCACCATGCCAGAGCCCGATCCATTATAGAGAGGGCCTTTGGCATGATGAAGGCACGGTGGCGAGGGATCTTCTTCAAAGCCCTGGAAGTGGATCACATCTTTGCTCCAAATGTCGTCGCAGTGAGTGCACTGCTCCATAACATCTGCATCACTGCTGGGGACATCCTGGAGCCGGCTGAGGGAGAGGATCCAGTGCCACCACCACCTATGCAAGGGGATGAACATGGGGGTCAGCATTACAGGGACAGACTGGCAGCACAAACCAGTGTCCCTCACCTCTGCACGATCATGACTATTTTATTTTGTAAAGTGAATAAATGGCTTTTCTGTTACATTTTGGTTTCTGTCAATAATTCAAGAACTTCTGTTCATTTTTGTTTGCACATTAATAAATCAAGAACTTTTTCTTTCACACATTACAGTGGATCTTTCTGTGAGAGATGCAAAGACCATGGGCTGCCTAAGAAACACTTAAATCATTAACTCTGTAAAACCAGTGGTAAAGGGGCTTCCAACTGGTCAAATTATTCTAAATAATAAATGTCGAGTGTCTGAATGCAAATGGAAGTATTTATTAAATAGGACAACATGGTGGCTATGTCCTGCCTTTATAGCCTACATGTGTTCCATTACTGCTAGACTCCTTTTTTCATCTGTGTGGTCATTATATTTAGCTTGTATATTTCACAGGAGTAGGTCGGTCACTTAGCATTCGGGTATTTCTACCTTTACTCACCAGGTACGCCCTGGTGTTGAGAATTTCATCACAGTAAAGAACATACATTATGTTGCATGTACAGCAGAAATCTTGTGTGTTTGAGGTGACAGTTCTCAGCCTGCTTCTTGAGGAAGGCCAACATGCCCCCACCCCTCTTTGGCCTGTTAGTGGGTGGCTGGGAGCAGGTGGAGGACTCCTCACTATCTGTGCCAGGCAGGAGGGACAGGCTTCAGCAGCAGCCTGGCCATGGTTTGGCACCGAGCATGAGGCAACGAGGGTGGGAGGCTGAATGGACGGCCTTTCCCCAAGTGCCTCATGCATGGCATCAAACCACGGCCAAGTAGTTGCTGTTGCCTCACCACCGTCCGTGCCTGTGCCGATGGGGGGGATTCTTCAACTCCTATTAACACCATGGATAACAGAATGTTACTGAAAGGGCAGTTGGGGCAGAATGCACAGTGACCAATAATGGAATAGTCTAACTGTTACTAGCCATTCAACTTTGTGGCTACTCAGAATTGCTTTCGCCTCAAATGTTGAAAAGTTAATCTAATGTGTAGATAACTAATTAATAGGCACATTACATTTCCATATAGAAGGCTGGGGTAGCCAATGTAAGCCTGTTTTAATTGTACAACATAATATCCACAAACACTAGCCCACCATAGTGCCCAGCCATATGATTTGCTTTACCTTGTATTTGGTTTTTAAGTTGTCCCACTTTTTGGATGCCTGCATGGCAGTCACCTGCGTCTCCAGCCGCATTTCCTTCACCACCTGCCTGTAGGTCCGAATTAGCTTAATTTGCCATACCCATTTATAGTAACAACATTTTAATCCACAAATACTTACTCCCAGCCTGATTTGGCTGCATTTCTCTTCCCGCTGAAGAGATGATCTAGTTTAACCCTTGCCTTTATTAAGGCAAGGGCTGCACATAAAAATCTGGAAAACAAAAAATGTCCATTCAGTTGGATGTGTTATGCTGTCTAGTAGGGCTAGGGGCTGTAAAGTAAAATTAAGGGAGAGACTAAAAAAGTATGGTTAGGCTAGCAAAAACTGTGCTGTTGAATTTACACTGAACAAAAATATAAACGCAACACTTTTGTTTTTGCTCCCATTTTTCATGAGTTGAAATAAAAGATCTAAGACTTTTTCTATGCACACAAAAGGCTTATTTCTCTCAAATTTTGTTCACAAATTTGTTTAAATCCGTGTTAGTGAGCACTTCTCCTTTGCCAAGATAATCCATCCACCTGACAGGTGTGGCATATCAAGATGCTGATTAAACAGCATGATTATTGCACAGGTGTGCCTTGGGCTGGTCACAATAAAAGGCCACTCTAAAACACAACTTATTTTTGGTTTAACATTTTTTTTATTTATGTATTTGGTCAACAGTATTTTTACTTAACTTAATATTTTACAGGTTTAGAACTGATTGTTTTGCTCTCAACTCATAATTATTTTGTTCATCATGGTTTTGGTTCTTGATTTTAACTTACAATGACTACTTTTTGGTTACAATAGTTTTTGTTTCATTTACAACTTTTTCTTTTTCAACTCAAACATATTGGCCCTGATTTGAACCCATAGTTGCTCCCTTGGATTGGGCAGGGAGGAGCTTTGTGAAGCGCAGCTATGCTTAATTGTCAATCAGCAACTTCAGTTTGTGAGTATACTAAAAAAAAAGCACAACATGCAAAGAAAAGGAAACGCACAAAAAAAACAACCCAAGAAAAACAAGAATAGCCAAAACAAGCAATAACACACATCAACCCAAAAATACTTAAATGTGGCATAGCAATCAAAATATACACAGCAATCAAAATATACACAACACTAATAAATCACTACAAATTATAATAGCATACCCACAGAATCTGTTACTGACTAGGTTCTCAAGCCTCATAAAGTCTCATTCTGACATGAACACAATGCGATTCTGTTGTGGATATAGTACTTGATGGCAACCCAGTCTCTGTTTTTAGAGCTACTGGCTCTGACTGAAGGCAGGAGTCACAGTCCCTCTTGCCAGGTACTCTGCAACTTCTTATGAAATGCATCATGTCCCGCTCAACAGCCTTCACGTCATCACTTG
The DNA here is from genome assembly GCF_048128805.1 of Centroberyx gerrardi. NCBI lineage: Eukaryota > Metazoa > Chordata > Actinopteri > Beryciformes > Berycidae > Centroberyx > Centroberyx gerrardi. Next base: position 19,067,710 of record NC_135998.1, on the reverse strand, counting down.
TCCACTTGCATCTGTTTGTCACCTTCACAGCTATAATGGAAACAAAAGATACATTCCAACATTGTCATGTTATTCTGTACTGATTAACAATGACAATAATGGTTCTGCCATGTTTTTATACAGTTTTATATTACCACAAATGTATCAGTCAGGATACCTTTGGGTTGATGTCGGTCAGCAATACCTTCTTCACTGGAATCATCATCACTGATGTCTACTTCATCTGGTTGGGTGAAAGACATTTAGAGCCAAGTAAATTTAAACCTAAGAACAGTTACTGTTATGTTTGTTGGAGTGCATAGATGTATAATTGGGGACAATATTTCAAACTGAATTTGTTTGTAGTAGTTGGTCCATACATCATCTCCTTTATTAAAGGAATAGTTCACCCAAAAATTAAAATTCTGTCATTATCTACTCACCACCATGCCAGTGGAAAATCGGGTGACGTTTGTTAGTCTATACAACAGTCCCTGAGCTTCCCAGCTGAAGTACGTTGCAGCGTTCTCCAAAAAAACGGAAGTTGCTGGGGTCCTGTCTTCAGAGTTTAACAAGCACAGATCCCGTACAGACCCACGGCGCGTGTGTTCAATTCTATGCACTGAAGCACTGCGACACGGTTAAATTACCTAATTCCACTAACGATACTTAAATACCACAAGATGACGTCACCTACCATTAAAGTTTGTATGGCAGCGAAGACGAGTTACTGTCTACAAATCCCTGTTACTGACTGGAATGTTAAGTTGCACTTTTGTTTTCACATCGGGAGACTCTGTGGATTCAGTTCAGTGCTGCTGGTTTGTTGTCTGTACATCTCCAAATTACAGACATGACGTGATGCGCATTAGAGATCGATTTAGATCCATTTATATAGGCCTACACTGAGCAACTTTTGATTTTGTGCCTCTGTATGGGAAACATTGCATCTCACAGTAAAAAACGCCCTCTAGAGGCCATCTGACGAAGCGCATCATCTCACTGAGTGTTACCTGACTGACTGCCTGACCTGAATTTGGCTCGTGATGCCCTCGGCGTCTCTTGAAGCCAAACAATCCCAAAGTGACTTGAAAAGACCGACATTTACACCATTCTTTAGCTGAAATCATCACTCTAGCTGTTGATTTCAAAAACACCACGTTTGCGCGCACCCCGGCCTCGGAAACTAGATAGGTAAGACTAGAATTACCAGAAACAAGGCTTCCGGTTTGGCCGTTTAGCCTTCAAAATAAAAGCGTGAGATTTTAAATAGGTAGAAATTTGTTTTAAACCAATTACTTTGTATTTAATTGTCAAATTCAATAATGTTTGATGTCATAATAATAATGAAAAATGCCATAATATGTGGCATTTAACTATAAGCGCTGCATGTATTACACTATGCAGAATACATACAGAACAGAGACTAAAGTGGAAATCAAACATTTATATGACTCCTACACAGTTGAAATCATGAATGCTGTAAAAGGAAGAACATGATTATATGATTTTCACCATAACACTCAACAATGATGACATAAATCAGTGCGAATCCATTTCCATATATTAACTAATTACTTCAGCAGAGGAAACTTCAGGATTCTCTGGGGAGTTAATGAGGTTAGTGGATTAAAAGGGGGTCAGAATGTGGATGGCCAAATATGTATCACATGTTGCTGCTCCCCAATGTGTATGTAAAAGCTAACAGTTCCCATGGACTGTCCATTAACACAGGACCCCCAGTGTCATTGCACCAATTTCACTGCCAGGATTGACAGAATGTGGGAATTTATTTACATACTGATGACCACAGCCTCACTTTTACCATTTGGTGCTTCACATGAAGCTGCTTGTGCTTGGTTGTCCCTAGGCAGCACGGTGGCTCAGTGGTTAGCACTGGTAGAAAGTCCTGGGTTAAATTCTCAGCCCTGGTCCTTTCCTGTGTTTGCGTGGGTTTCCTCCCACAGTTCCAAAGGTGAAATAGTCTCTACATTGCCCATAGGTGTGAATGTGAGCGGGAGTGTTTTTGATGTAGTATCGTATGATGTATTGTACATGTAGTATGTATGTATATTATGTAGTACGGTATATGGTATAGTGATGTAGTATGGTATATGACATGTATATGATATGGTATGTGAAGCCCATATATATGATGTGATATGTGATAAAGGGCTATATAAATAAACTTGACTTGACTAAGGCCTCAGAATAGTGTAGCATGACACACTCATATCTGTTGTTTTGTGAACACCAACAAATTAGCTCTCCAGCTTGCATGATCTATACAGGCATTGGTGAGATTGATGGCTATGACTTGAGAGCTGTATTTCAGAAACTCTGCCTATTCCCCCCTGACAGTGTTCTATAAACTGCTTCCTCTGGTAAATCTGGTGGCTCCCACTCCATCTGTCTCTGTCAGGGGAGGCAGGCAGGCACACACATACACACACACACACACACACACACACACACACACACACACACACCACAACAATCATAGCTTCAAAACACAGCAAGCCTGCCACACCTTTCTACCCTTCCTCCTCCTAGAATGTAGTAAGTCAAGGGTTTACTATGGAGTAGGATACTGTGGAGTCACCCGTATGCACCTTTTCATCTGTCAGCACCAGCATGGGTGGGGTCAGAGACAAGCAACCAGGTATTGTCCAAGGGAGGGTCAGTGTGCTACTTTTACTAAGGAGCTGCTTCTGTTTTTAGGGACAAGCTCCTCCTGGGTGTTGAGGGGAGCGCTATGAGAGCTAAATGCCCAATTAACCTTGCCTGGCCCAGGCACATTTTTACAAATTATTATACGGTTCCCAAATGGCAAAAGGTAATTAATTAATTTAATGGGATGGCACACTCACCTCATTGTTGAAAGGTGCTGAGTTCACACGACACTAATCAATGGGTTTACCTTTGCTCTAATTTTGCATGCCACTGAGAGGAATCTGAAGCAAAACAAATTATCATTTGTACGACAGGTAATTAGTCTATGGTGATACCATACTAGTCAGCCATTGTGGCATGATGGTCATTTTTACTCAATTTCACTGTCAGCTGGCATATATCAATGTCAATATATCAATGTACATGTATTTAACTATATGACTAATTACTTGTAAAATGTTTCTAAACATCACATTTTGGAAGGGTGACTATGTCTGCCTAATATGTTTCTTTTACTTAAAAATACAGTGTATTATGACCAGTGTTGGGGAAAGTTACTTTTGAAACTAACTAGTTACTTTACTTCGTTACTTGCCCTAAATGGTAATTAGTTACGTTACTAAGTCAGTCTTCATTAAAAGTAACGCGTTAGAGTACTTTCACGTTACCCACATAAAATCATGCCTTTAAAATAGGCTACATCTTCTGCTGATATCATCAATCTTAATGTACAGAAATCATCACTAATCATCACGTCTGGGACACAGGCTTAAGTAACAATCTACCCTTGTAAAGAAAACATAAAGGCAGCTTTCAGTTACCTGGTTCCACAGTAAATACTCAGTGGGGGCTTGGGCCGACTGGATGCCTTTCTGCCGTCACTGCATCACAACCGCAGGTGATTTTGACTTTATCAACACTGTGAAACATTGGCTCCACCGCACTGCCAACCTGCTGCAGTCTGCTTTTAGTTACTTTATTTATATAGCACTTTTCAAAACAGCAGTCACAAAGTGCTTCACAGTTGATAATAAAAATGCATAATAGTACACAGAATGAAAACAGCAAGTAAAAATACAATTTATAAACAGAAACAAACACTCAGCAATAAAAGCAATATAAACAACAAAACAAAATTAAAGCTGCAAGCAGCGATGATCGGGCCCTCGCACTTTGCGCAAGTCGGGGTGTGCCGCGACATTATAAAACATGTCATTTCCTTTTGCCAATAGGTGGCGCTATGACTATGATTCAAAATTGGCTTGTAGATGTCTTCAGGCCGTGACACTTAGCAAACATGTGAAGTTTGGGGCAGATTTGACCATGTAGAGTCGAGTTACAAACCACTTCCTGTGTTGCCAGTAGGTGGCGCTATGACTATAACTGAATATTGGCATGTAGATGTCTTGAGGCCAGGACACTTAGCAAACATGTGAAGTTTGGGGCAGATTTGACCACGTACAGTCGAGTTACAAACCACTTCCTGTGTTGCCAGTAGGTGGCGCTATGACTATAACTGAATATTGGCCTGTAGATGTCTTCAGGCCGGGAGTCTCATCAAACATGTGAAGTTTGGGGCAGATTTGACCACGTACAGCCGAGTTACAAACCACTTCCTGTTTCGCCAGTAGGTGGCGCTATGACCATAAGTGAATATTGGCATGTAGATGTGTTCAGGCCGGGGCACTTAGCAAACATGTGAAATTTGGGGCAGATTTGACCATGTCCAGCGGAGTTACATACCACTTCCTGTTTCGTGGCGAAACATGGAAATTGGAGGCCTAGCCATGCCCACGCCGTTGGAGGAAAACTCAAGCTTTTAACAACTTTTAATCGTCAAGGTGTTTTATAAACGCTGTGCAAGTTTGAGGTGGATCCGATTAACCTCCTAGGAGGAGTTCGTTAAAGTATGACCCCTGTAAATGGGCAAAAATGGCCAAAAATGCCACAATCAATTCAAAATGGCTGACTTCCTGTTGGGTTTAGGTCATGTCACCAATTGACCTTTTTTTTAAGTCTGGACATGATACATGTGCCTGTGAAATTTCGTACATGTAGGTGAAACGTAGCGCAAGGGATATTTATTTGAAATTTTGTAGGGGGCGCTATTGAGCCATTTTGCCACACCCATGCGCAAGACCCATAAAATATATAATTTTTCACCACTTCTGAGGCCTGGGCAAAGTTTGGTGAGTTTTGGAGCAGCTTTAGCCCCTCAAAAATGCGATTCATTCGGCAGAAAAATAATAATTCCTTGCATTACAATAGGTCCTCGCACCGGTCGGTGCTCGGGCCCTAATTAAAAGACAAATAAAATCAATAGGAATTGCAAAGCAACAAACTTATAAAAACGCCAGCCTATACAAGTGGGTTTTTAAAAGTTTTTTAAAATGTGGTACCGACTCAGCTGACCTGACAGTGAGGGAGAGGCAATTCCATAGTGTTGGAGCTAAAACGGTAAAACATTAATAACATCATTAATTAATAACATCATGTAGCGTAATTTTTTAAAATTTGCACTAACTAAACATTTAACCATTTGAAAGAAAACTAAAAGTAGCGAAATGTAACTTTGAGAAAGTAACTAATAACTGATTACATAAATTTTAAAACTAACGCGTTAAGTTCCTCGTTACCACAAAAAAGTAATCTGATTACTGTAACGCGTTACTTTGTAACACGTTACCTCCAACACTGATAATGACTATGTGCAGCCCTCAGTATAAAATACTGAGGACTGCACAAAATAAGAGAGGCTTTGTGTATACTCATATTACTGTGCCTTGAAGGCAATAATATCCAAGTTGTTGTATATCTGCAGCCACACAACAATGCAGATATTCATTAATAGCAGATATCATGGCTGTTATGGTTTATCAGAACTAAAAATAGCATGATGACGCCCTACTCAATCATAATTAATTAAGGGTTGGCAATGTTTTTGGGGATGAGATCTATTTTTTACTATCACCAACCATGCAGTTTCAGTGAGAAGCTTGACTATTTATAAAAGCCAGGAATAAGTCTATAATTTCATAATCATGAAGAAATTATGCCTAATTGGGGAGACAAACATTTTGCAAATTAGTATCTATATAAATAATTTAAAAAGCATGCAAGTTCTGGGAGCTTCAAAATATTGATGACATAATGCTGATGCATTTTCCCCTGGTTCCCTACTAGCCCATTGGCTGTGTTTCAATATATGACCGACTTTCAGATGCTGTAAAAAATCTAATTAATTAATCAAATTTGTTTGTTTCTTACTGTTTTGTTTGTTGTACTTAAAAATAAAATGTGTTGAACTGAGGACTGCACAAAATAACTGGTTCTGCAGAAAGGGTTTATACACATCCATTCACACAGCTTCAATCTGTTCTCTCATAGTCAAGCAGTCAAGAAGTGTCCAATCTGGCTTTCTCTGAATCTTGATTTGAGCAGATTGTGAAATACAAAACGTCTGTTCTCTTAAAATTCAGCAGCCTAAAATTGTCCAGTCTTGCTTCACCATCCATCACCATCTTTATATCTCTAAATGCAAATTTGCTGTTCCTACCTTGAAGAATTAGTTTGTAGGGGTCGCATTTGACAGTTTGACGCAACATATACGATTCAGGGTTTTCAATATGGAAAAAGACATTTTTCAAATTGCAAATTTGTCTTTTATTGAGAAGCGCATTGACAGAGAAGGGAAGGACACATCTGCTTTTTTTTGTGAAAAATGTATCTTGACCTGTCTAATTTGTTCACAAATCATCATTTACTTAGATAATGAAGTTGGTCCTATTTAACTCATGCAACACAACAGGGATTCATCTGCATTTATATCAAATTTGTAACCATGCAAGGATGAGTGTGACTGGATAACGTTAAAGGCATTGACCTTCCTGCAATGAATGCCCTAAATGAGATTTTGCACAACAGATAAATATCTGGTTGCCAAGAGTTCACTGATACAGTATATGCCTACTTTTTGAAATGCAACAACAGTGAACTGACATGTAATGTACTTCAAAATATCAATCCTCTTTCTTCAACTTGCCCTCTCTGTCTCCCTCTTCCTCCACCTTACTTTTACACACTCCGTTGTCCTTTCCTCTTCGTCTCTATCCCTCATTTGCCATCGTTCTCTCTACTTCTTTCTCCGCTCTTCCTTTCTGTGCATTCAACCACCTCTCAATCTGTTTTGATCCAAATCTTAACAGCTGTGGGCACTTCCGTAAGTAAGAGTGAATCACCCAAGAGGCTCTCATCAAAGGGCTGCCAGAAAGACAAAGAGGCTGGGCAGCCCTGCGCTAACTGCCAATGTCTTTAAAGGGGACTTGCTGGCGATGCCACCTCTGTTCAGTCTACCATGACTGTATTTCCCACAGCATCGGGTTTGTCATATAGCTTTTTCTGTGGAATAACATGTAGCATGCATATCAGCCCTGTAAAATATTGTGCTACCCAAATATGTCATGGTCAAAGTGTACTTTTACAATTGTCATGTTAAGTTTGTCAGGTCCTATGTATAGGTGTATGTAGATAATGATCAAAACTGCTTGGATGCACATATTTATGCATATATTTTCTGCACACAATTTCTCAGTATTTTGAGGTATATATTTCAATTAATAAGCTGTGGTTTGAGCATTGGCTCTCAGTTTTAAAACCCTTACAGAAATATATATATATATATATATATATATATATTTCACTATTTCCACTTATTACTAGTTATTACTCATCACTACTTTGGATTTACATATGGAAAATCTGGATTCATATGAGTTAACCAAGAATGTCCCATCAATACTCAATACTCATGTTGAACTCTGAATAAAATGAGTGTTATATTAAGGAGTATTGGATATCCCACTATCACGGTGTATCAGTATCAGTTCTAGGTCGGGGCACCTTTCTACTCTGCTCTTTTTTTCACTTTGTGAAGAAGCATGCTGGTGTTGACGTCCCCATGGGGGATGCTCAGAGACAGTGCAGGGGGTGGGGTGAGTGTCCTCTTGCTTCATGCAGAGCAGTAGGCTGAGGTTGATGGCACGGCAAGGTCAGGCCAGAGTTCAGGCCACCTGCTGTCAAAGCACAAGGACAAGGACAGCCTTGCAGAGCTGAGCCAGTGGAGTGTCAGTCCAAGCTGTGCACCACCACTACTGCTATCCCTTACTTTTCTTTCCCACCCACAACTTCCTTCTAGTTGGCCCTCTATAAAGGACGAGCAGAGGGTGGGAATGTGCTGCGTCCCTCCCCTCCATCTGGTGCCACATGCCTCTGTCAGGATGTCAGACTGTACATAGTAATGAAGGGTGTCATCAAGGTTACTGAAGGCTGGAATGTTGCCTGCTCCTCCTCTTTCTCTTCCCCTGTATCTCTCATCCCAGGCTTTTGTAGGACATCTTATCTATCTGTCTTTCTGTTTGTCTAAGAAACCAGTTGTTGGCGATCATCATACAATTTCTTTGGAAGGGTTAGTTTCAGTTAGTAGTACCTTGACTGCACACATATTAGCAATTACTGACTAGTGAACACCCCTTAACCCATTTAGAAGCCCTAGGGGCCTGCGCTTGATTCAGAACAAAAGGCAGGATTAAACTAAGGGCGCTTTCACACCTGCCGTATTTATTGCGGTTGAATTGTACTCTGCTTTTAGAAAAACAAAATAGCAGTGATGTTTAAATTGGTGATTCCCAGTGATCAATTAGCTATCAGTGTGATATCACTACTGCAGTGGGGGAAGTTGTGGTGTACCTTTGGCTGAATTATATTTAAACACGCTCAAACATTAGATAGAGACTCCTAGCCTACATGAGGACACCTAAGATTGAGGTCAAACTACCCAATAAAATAGAAAAGTTAAGTTTAATGTATGGCATGATAATGTGTAGTTAAGTTAAGCTCACCATATATCAAAATGAAAAATGTATACTTGATGACATAATGAAACCTAATGACCCAACTCCTTTTACAATTAGAACTGGATATGCTGTTGGTCTGTCTATGAGACCAAGGTCATATCCAAGAACATATGGTAGATCCAAATTAGCATTTTTTTAATAGCTAAAAAATAGCAGCGAAATATATAATTCTTAACATGTTACAAACTATCCATTCAGTTCAAAAAGTTAACAGTTACCATGTCAATGTTTGTGAGTAGTTGGACATTTTATTGTAATTTTACAGAGATGGTTTATGTTTGTCTTTGTCTTTCATTTTCAGCATTTAGGCTACTCAGAAAGGGGCAGAGACAAAAGCAAGCAATTCTGACATTTATTGATTTCCTTTAATATTAACCCTCACATACAATGCCTCTTTGATAGGGACTCTGTTTAACAGACAATTTCTGATGAGTGAGCCAGAGAGCAAGATTCCATCAGTGACATCAGTGAGTTCTGGATCTCGGTGGCATTAATTTTCACGCTGTCACTGTTGATGTATGGGGCTATTGGATGAACATGGTGGGGAGGGCACGCTAACCTTGTGGGAAACTGTCGGGGGGTCAAACTTTCCCCTGAGTCTGTACCCAGAAAGCCATGTAAAAAGCACTTACAATTACACAGTTTAAACACCGAGGCATGTACTTTGTGTTCTGAAGTAAGAGTGCAGTAAATTAAATGTTACTTGTTTACATTAGATAATCCTCTAACCTAAATTTGGGTGCTCTTAGTTACTTCCTGTGACAAAATTAATAATTCATTGCAACTGACAGATATGGTGCATTGTTTGTTATGTATTCTTTGAATAAAACTAATTATGTTCCCAGTAGTCAAAAGACAAATAAATTAAGATCTCATCCAGCTCATTACAACTGAATGAAGTCAAATTTTTACAATATTTTTAATATGCAAATTAAATGATAAACATAGAGTTCAGGGTGCAATTTTGAATAACACTTAGATAATCTCTGCAGCTACATCCAAGTCTGTAAAATATCAAGCCCATAATTTCATCCTCCAGCTATTGAAAAAGCCAAATGACAAGACTTAATTCATTCCCCTGATTTAAACAGGGGGTTTGTGGCTTCTCTCTTCATGCTATTTGGCATGTCCTCTGTCTTGGGGATTGTCAGAAGAAAAGAAAAAGGAGAAGAATTCTCAACTGCTCACATTGGATCCTAGGGAGGAGCTGCACCCAGAAATCCCTTGCTTTTGTGCAGCATATTATCTGCAGGAATCAGGATACACTCTATGTCTGCATAGCTGAGGTAGTGCTCCTGTGAGAGGGAGGGGTGGAGAGAGCAGGCCTGGGACAAGGGGGGCTCTGCCCATTGCTGCTCTACCACATTGTCAGACAGCACAGGGAATTCTCCTCTGCCAAGCTTTTAAAGGACCATTACTGCCATAGGGAGTGGTCTGACACAAGCTATGAATGGGACTACAGAGGGAAATAACTTGACAACCCTGGCAGTAGCACACAGGCTATGCTCTAATGGTTCCAGAATATACTGGGTGCCATGTCAAGTAATCTGCTAGCAGCTTAGTTTGAAAAAAGAAAAAAGAAAAAAAAACGTACAAAAACCTTCCTATCGTTAAGTTATTCCTTTTGGGAAAAATACATGTCAAAGAATGACAAGAAAAAGGTTGGAAAAGATTATATAAAATCTTAATGTAGTACATTTCATAACCTATGTAACCAGTAAATATGTAATGGTATGGCAAATAAAAAGCCTTATTGGTACCTTTTGGAATGGAAACTTGAATGTTGGACTTTTAACTAAGAAGGCAAAACATTTTTTTTTTTTTTTACAGATTAGTCTGACTGTTTAAGATACCCAGCAACATAACATTTGTAAAGAAAAAGATTTTTGTGGCAAACCATTAACAGCCTTGGTCTTCCTGAAAAGGCTTTAGAGGTAAGCATATTATCTGGCCTCTGAATGTGCTTATTTTTCTGTGTGCAGGGACAAATGCACTTCAAGGAAACAAATTCCAATTCATGAAGAATCCAAGGACAGGAGCAAATATAAAAGCAATAAAAGATATCCGGGAGATATGTTCTATGTGCAGTCACTGCACTGCAAAGCATGCATCATGCCTTTGTCCTTGAGACATTTTCCCCACTCCACCCGCCTTCTAATAGTTGCCCTCTCATATGAAAAATGTGATTAAACCATTCCTCAGCTAAAGAAATACAGCTATTTCCCCAAAGTGATCATAGTTGAAGCCATAGATATAGCTGCCTTGCTATCTACACATGGGTCACAGCTTGTCCCCCTCAATATTTTATTTCTTGTATTGACCACGTTCTGAGTGACCTGAAGAAACAGAGAAAAGCCAGGGTCATGGTTTGAACTACAGTGGACACTGCTTTTGTTATTTACCAATACATATATATTACACAAATATACAGATACTACTGCAATATTCATCAATTTTCATATTTCATAGTCTTAGTCATAAGATTTTGGACCCCAGCTGATATCCTTTCTCTTCAGCCAGAGCAACCATGCTAGTAGCGAACGATATGTCTGCTAGCATGCAACAGACAACCAAAAGCTAACCAGCTAACATAACGACATTCTAAAGAATCAATTTAGCTGGGGGTCTTGGTGGCTCAACTGGTAGAGCGCATACCATTAAGGCTAAGTCCTAATCGCGGCGGCATGGGTTCTAATCCGTCCCGTGCCCTTTGCTGCATGTCATCCCCTCTCTCTTTCCTGTCTCTCTCTACTATGACAGTCCAATAATGCAAAAATGCTAAAAAAAAATAAATAAATCATCAATTCAGCAGCCTTAAGCAGCCAGAGCAACCGCTACCATATCTGTCATATGATATGTAACTCCTCTCTTAATCATGAAATAAATATTATATTTCCATATTTCTTATGTCTTAGTGGAGACCCCTAATTTGATTTTGTGTGCATTTTTAAATTCCCCTTGCTATTTGGAACTAGTACCACTATGGAAACTAAGCAATGTGTTTGAACAGTAAGTAGTTTGTGAAAAAAATTATGTCCTTATATGAGGACAATGGGTTTACGTTGTAACATTAAATGTAACATTTTAATATCACCTTGTATTGCATAGCACAAGAAAGTCTCCAGTATGTATCAAATTCTTTATTTCAATGTAATAACCTTGCAATGCAAAAACATAAACAGCAAATGAAAAAAGATGTAGACTCATTTTTTTTTGCATGCAAATTTACTGTTCTATCTATATTTACAAACAAAACACTTGCAAAGTGTTACTTTCGGCCGAGTTCTCCCTTACTTCTCCCCACTCTGTGGATGAATTTCATGGGAATGTAGTCTCACTGCCCTCACACGAGTACTACGTGATTAACGGTGTTCTGGCCCAAAACTATCACTAAAAAATGTCAAACTAGCATGCCATACCAAACTACAAACATTGTTAATTGTAAATAAACAAATTTCAACGTCAAAACACACACAGACAACCAACAGCTAATAAGCCAACATGTTGACATTCTAAAGACTCAATATACCAGAACCATGATACTAACAAATGGCCAGAGCAACATGCTACCAGCAAACAATATGTTAGCTAGCACACACCCAAATGTCACAAAAAGGGATTAGATAAGTACTTTGATAGTCATTCATTTATGCATTGTCCAGGATACAGACCTCAAGATCATGGGCGCCTAACTTTGCGTAGGGTGGAATCAGGTAATTTGGGACACTTTTTGGTAGAATTACCAGGAGACCATCAAAAACACTTTAAGTTTATAGAAGGGCTGCACAGAGTGAAATAACTGCGTGCCGTGAAATATGAACAGACACTGACACGATACTGCTGAAGGAAACCCCAACTGGCTTAGTAATGACCAAGGACAGATATACCTCTCAAAACCCAACCCCTCGTCCAAGTCGCAAGAGGTGGAAACAGGTAAAGTACAGGATTGCCAGGCATGGCGAAGTATGGTGGGTGGTTTAGCCACCCGGGCCGATACGGTAACCATGAAGGCCTGTCTGGATCTACCTGGAAACATGCTGGCTAACGGGGCTCTGGTAAAGCTAGGTGGACCAATCATCCGCTTAGTGGAACAAAAATGATTACAGAAACATTCATGGAAAACATACAGCAAGGTTTGGAAGTGGAAGGTGTCTCCCCCCAGACAAGCATGACGCTGCACAATGAAAGCCAAAAGGAAGTTGCCCAGCTGACCCCCCTTCTTACAACCAAACACACCACAAAGATTGGCGCCTGGAATATCCAAACAATGTACCAAGCCGGTAAAGCCTCACAGATAGCAGCTGAAATGAAACAGTACAAGCTTTCGTTAATAGGGCTCAGCGAAACAAGATGGACCCAAGCAGGGAAAACACAACTTTCAAGTGGAGAAACAATAATATACTCAGGTCACAATCAAGAAAACGCCCCACATACAGAAGGAGTCGGAATCATGCTCTCAAGAGAAGCAGCCAGGTCTCTCATGGAGTGGGAGGCAGTGAACGCTCGCATCATCACTGCAAGGTTTTTCACAAAAACAAAGAAAGTCAGCATTATCCAGTGCTACGCACCAACAAACGAGGCAGAACAGCAAACAAAAGACAACTTCTACGAAATCCTACGACAAGTCATCAACAAACAGAGAAAAAAAGACATCATCATACTGACAGGAGATTTTAATGCCAAGATAGGCCAAGACAACACAGGAAAAGAACAAGTAATGGGCAAACACGGTCTAGGAGAAATGAACAACAACGGAGAACAATTCACAGATTTCTGCGCATTCCATAACCTTGTCATAGGAGGTAGTGTCTTCCCGCATAAAAGAGTGCACAAAGCCACTTGGGTCTCCCCAGACCATAAAACTGAAAACCAGATTGACCATATGTGCATCAGTAAGAAATTCAGGAGATCCCTCCAAGACGTTAGGGTGAAAAGAGGAGCCGATGCAGCAACAGACCATCACCTCCTAACAGGAACACTCCGCTTAAAACTCAAGAAATTCACAGACACAGCAAGAAAAACCAGTACAAGATACAATGTCAGCCTCCTCCAAGATCAGAACATCAAAGAACAATTCCAAATCAACCTTTCAAACCGGTTCCACCCCCTGGACAACCTGGAAGAACAAGAGCAAACCCTGGACCAGAGATGGCAGAAAATGAAGAGGGCATGGACAGAGGCATGCAAGGACATATATGGGAGGAAGACCAGACAACACAAGGAGTGGATCTCAGGAGAGACATTACAGAAAATATAGACCCGCAAACAGGCCAAGGACAGCCTTAACAACAGCCGCACAAGAGCCCTAAAAGCAAAGGCACATCAAGATTACACCATGGCAGATAAACTGGTAAAAAATAGCATCAAAAAAGACAAAAAGCAATTCATCAACAACCTAGTAACTCAAGCAGAAGAAGCAGCAGCTCAACACAACATGAAGGAACTTTATGACACCACACGAAGACTGGCAGGCAAACGCAAAAGCTCAGACAGACCAATATCAGACAAAGATGGAAAAACACTCACAAAGCAAGAAGACCAGCTGAAGAGATGGGCCGAACACTTCAGGGACATCTTAAATAGACCCATACCGACGGAACCAGCCAACATCCCTCCATCCAAATACCCTCTATAAGTCAACACCAATAAGCCCAATTAACAAGAAATAAAAAAGGCTATTCAAAAGCTGAAAAACAACAAAGCACCAGGACCTGACGGAATACCTCCAGAAGCCATCAAAGCAGACCCGGAAACAGCCACCATACTACTCCACCAACTCTTTGGACAGATTTGGGAGGAAGAAAAGGTGCCAAGCGACTGGACAGGACATCTGGTGAAACTCCCCAAAAAAGGCAACCTTCAAGACTGTAACAACTACAGGGGCATCATGCTTATATCTGTGCCAGGGAAGGTTCTAAGCAGGATAATTCTGGAAAGACTTTCGAAAGAACTGGACAAAGAGCTAAGAGACCAACAAGCAGGTTTCCGACAGGACAGATCATGTACTGACCACATTGCCACCCTACGCATCATTATAGAACAGACCTTGGAATGGAACACATCTCTCAACCTCACATTCATCGACTTCCAAAAAGCATTTGACAGTCTGGACCGAGACATCCTATGGAATCTCATGGCACACTACGGCATTCCAAAGAAGTTCATAACCATTATACAACAGCTATATCTACAATCATCCTGCAGAGTCATACATAACGGACACCTCACTGACAGTTTTACAGTAGAGACAGGAGTCTGACAGGGCTGTTTGCTGTCTCCCTTTCTCTTCCTCTTGGCAGTTGACTGGATTATGAAGACACGAAGAAAGAAAAGCCAGCACTCTAGAGTGCTGGCTTTTCTTTCTTCATGTATTAATCTTTGGCCGTGCACCTAAGGAGGATTTTTTTGACCGAGTTGTGCTCGCATTTGGCGGAGTTTGGATTATGAAGACAACCATAGCCGAACAAAACCTGGGGATACAGTGGACACTGTGGTCCCAATTAGAAGACCTGGACTTCGCTGACGATATAGTCCTCCTGTCACACACAAAAATACAAATGCAGACCAAAACCACAAAACTCGCCACAATCGCAGCCTCCACAGGACTCCACATCAATAAACCAAAAACCAAGGTGATGAACATCAACCATAAAATAGACGATGCCATAAACCTGGACGGAGAGGCACTGGAAGAGGTGGACACATTTACATACCTGGGAAGCGTTGCTGGGAAGGACGGAGGCAGTGACAAAGACATACAAACAAGAATAGGGAAGGCAAGATCATCCTTCTTAATACTAAGACAAATATGGAATTCAAAGCACATCTCCACAAAAAATAAACTCTGCATCTTCAACTCAAATGTCAAATCAGTTTTATTTTACGGGGCAGAAACATGGAGAACCACAAAAGCAACAAGTAATAAACTCCAAACCTTCATAAACAGATGCTTACGACACATCCTGGAAATCTACTGGCCAAACACAATAACCACTGAGCTCTGGCAAATCACAAAACAAGAACCAATTGAAACACAAATCAAATGCAGGAAATGGAGCTAGATTGGGCATACCCTGAGGAAACCACCTTACAATACGACCAGACAGGCCTTAACCTGGAACCCACAGGGGAAAAGAAAGCCAGGAAGACCCAGGAACAGCTGGAGAAGGTCTGTGGAGTCAGAACTCAAGGAATTAGGAACGTCCTGGAAGGAAGCAGAGAAGTCTAGTCTGTTGAGGATGGGTACCAGACTGAGGGCAAAATTAAACATCTCTTCATCCTGTTCTGTACTTTTTTTGATGGCGGCTCATGAATTAGATCGAGCAGTCTGTCCTCAACACTTCTGTCTTCTTTTGTGCTTTCCATCCAGTGGTGGACAAGGTTGTTGTAGATGACTGGGATGCTGTGGGAGTCTGTGTTCTTGTCAAAAGACTTGGTGGTTTGGGCGTCACACCCTGGGGATCCAACACTGGAATGTAGGGCTGCACGATATTGGAAAAAACTGACATTGCAATATTTTTTTTCTGCGATATATATTGCGATATGAAAAAATACAGGAATTTTCACCAAATGACTTGAATAGCTCTATCAAGCCTTGTCCCTTTAAGAAGGTGGCCTTGTGGGTAACCTGCGCGAGTGATGTAGTAGGAAGTGAGTGTGTTTTTAGCTTTAGCCGCAGCCAGAGTGAGTTGCAGGATGCTAAGTGAGTAAAGTTACCATAGTTAGCAGAAAAGAGCTTAGAACATCACCGAGAGGCTGTGCATTATGTTCGCTGCTGTACCGAAATAAAGTGCCAGTTCTCCACTGCAGAGTTGGTCCGGACTCTTAGTAAAAAGCTTGTTACCAGCTATGAGCCAGGCTAAGCTCAAATAGGCTAGCACAACACCAGAGGCTTCCCAACTATGGTTCGGAGCCGCGAAAGCTGGAAAGGTAACATACGCTACTCTTATAACAAACCCTTAAATCGGAGTAAATTATGTTATATCAGACAGACTTCTCTTGTAGATTAGTCATGGAAAATGAGAACCGTGCGAGTTTTCCTTTTGTATCAAGCAGCAAAAAAGTTGTAGCATGACGTGTTTGAGTTAATTTGCCTTACTTGACATCGCACGTCCTGCGATGTGTCTATTGCGCATGCGCACATCGCGATGACGATGCTGAAACGATATATCGTGCAGCCCTACTGGAATGCCTGATCTTGATGCCTCTGGGTTCAGTTGGGTCATCCACAGCCATTTCCCGACTCAGGTCCAGTGGGTTGCTGGCCTCAGCTCAAGTGCTTGGCTGCAAGCTGCTTTTTGAGCTGAAACAACAGCAGTGATCATTGTTATATTATCAGCTACCTCAAAGGTGTAGTTACTACATTAATAAAAATCACAAAATGTGTAGTTTCAATTGCAAATCTACATTTAAACCTACCTTCTTGGCTGGAGATAAGGCACAAGGAATGCCATTAATTTGCTGTACTTCCATTCTGATTTGTGTGTCAGCCCCAGAGCCACTAGGAAGTTTCTTTTTTCCGTATCTGACAAAGGCATCTTGGAGGTACTTCCACGACTTTGTGAGGACAAGTGATCGAGGTGTTTATGCAGGCTCTGATCTGGGTCAAGGGATGGAAGCAAAAACACTTGGTGTGCCACCGAATGCCCCTTAGAACCTCTCAAAATGGAGGATTGGAGGATTTTCAACTATCATCTGTCACAAGAATGGTGGTCGAAATGCCTTTGGCATCTTTGCCTCACGATGGAGGGTGTTCTAAGGAAGAATAAACCTGAGACCTGATAGAGTGGACACTGTCACAATGGCTGCATGTGTTCTGCATAACTTCTTGCTCACACCAACAGACTCCATCAGGTACTTGGAGGAGGGAGAGCAGATGCAGCGCCACATGCACACTGTCAGGAACATGGGTGGAAATCGTGGATCAAGGGGGATGTTTGATGTCAGAGAGGTGTTTTGTGAGTTCAGTACTTCAACACACCGGAAGGCAGTATTTCCTGGCAGGACA
This sequence comes from Centroberyx gerrardi, assembly GCF_048128805.1. Classification (NCBI taxonomy): domain Eukaryota; kingdom Metazoa; phylum Chordata; class Actinopteri; order Beryciformes; family Berycidae; genus Centroberyx; species Centroberyx gerrardi. The sequence goes on along the minus strand of NC_135998.1, from coordinate 19,050,139 downwards.
AGTTAGTGTACGAGTGAGAATGTGAACTCCTTTAAAATGATAAAGCACCCACCAATAAGTAGCGTGTTGTAAATTACAGCTTCTCTGAAATCTGAACAGATGAAAATTGAGTAGAGCATTTTGCTTTTACAGCAAATGCATTATCTTCCAGCTCACACAAAGACAGTAGAGTTTAGCATTTTGGATATATAGCTCCGCTAAACTCCTCCAAATAACTGCAGTTGCAGTGTTGAGTGTGTATTTTGTTATTCATAATACTCCTTACTTTTGCATTTAGTTTTGTATGTATAGTTATAAATATACTAGTGTAGTTAGTATATTTCTAACATAAATGTGATTTGTTTCATCTCTGTATTTTTGCAAGATAAACATTTTCAGTTGGCATGTGTAAAAAGATATTAGCAATGGTGACTGTTTAACTCAGTACTGGGGGTCTTATTAATGACAGTCAACACGAATATGTATTCACACAGCCACGGATGCCATTTGGTATGACTTTTTCCCAGGGACACCCACTTGCCTTATTTTTTGCTGTGTTGGTATCAGGTATAGAATTTAAGCAATGGCTATACTGTCAATGTTGACAGACAAAAGTAAATATCCATTATACCGGAGTGCTAACCGGTTCGGAATGAAACTGTGAAATTATAATAACCTCTATGGTTATGTAGTCCCTCTCTCTCACAATGACAGTAACTGGCCTGGTGCAATACAGGCTATAGTGAATTGTACGTCAAGCACCACTCACCTGTTGCCTGTACCACAGATGCTAGGGCAGTCCAGGCAATGTCTTTCTTTGTGTTGTCTTTGTACAAAGGGCTTCTCGGGTTGTAAAGCTCTTTGTACTTCGTCACCTCTACAATTAATTGTTCGTCATCCATGATACAACAGCTTTCACCGAAAGAAAAAGGTAAATGCTGTGTTCGGGTGTTTGGTTTGGGGTGGGGGATTTGCATATGGTACATTAATGTTCGTCACGGTACAACTTGAGTTGTGTATGGAAAAATAAGCTAAACTAGATAAGCAGCTTAAACTGTCGTGCTGCAACTGGGCCGCAACAAGTTTGGATACGCAAACGGAATGCATGCTGTGTAGTTCAGTGTGCACACAGTGGTACTGCACATGTTGCTTGTGTTTGTTACATGTGCATTCACCGTGGTGCTTTGGTGGGCCCCCCCAAGTAAATCAAATGCCCCCTCTATTGATTTGTCCTGGCGCCGGGGCTGGCCAGAGTGTCCTATGCCACAGAAAAAACAGTGATAGTTGCATAGGCTACCATTGACGGTGTTTTTTTCATTTGCAGATTCAATACTCTAAGCTACAATCACTAAATACAATGCGAACTGTAAGGGAAAAATAAACTTCCCTTGTTGTGGGTCAAAATGAATAAGCAAAGGTTCAAGAGTCTTCCGTGGATTCTTTATTCAAACATGCATGGTTCAGTTCAGTGTTCCAGACAAGTAACAAAGAAGTGACAAAGAAAGGAGTTGAGAGAATTCACTTACATAGGTTAAAGTAAACAAAATCGTAAATCTCGGCAAAGAGCCAAACCCACTTGGCTCAAAGACAACCCACAGTTCAGATTTCTTGGCACAAAGACAAAAACCTCACCTAATATGGGACACACGGAAAAACACGTATGAATAGCATAAACTATTGTCCACCTATAAGAACACACAAAACCACACATAACCATATAGTAGGCTACACGTGCACGCATACATGCACTGATTACCCAACCCGGTCTCACGGCAATTCGTGAAATAGTCACGTAATTTAATCTATCGATTCGTGTTCATGGACACGATTTTTCAATTTTTTTCGTGACACTCAGCACGACTTTCAAACTAATGTATTTCAATTGGAAGTATCTTTCATGCCTGCAGCACGTTTTTTTTTCTGTCAATCGGGACTCGGGAGCACAGAAGCCGTAACACAACCTTCGATTTTAATGATATCTTTAACATTTCTCAACACAAAAACACGAAAGTGTCCTTGATAACTCAACAATACGATAGGTTAAAGTTATGGCCATCCGTTTTAATTATTTCACCTTCGATTCTGAGAAATCAAGTTTTTTTGTCAGTTTTGGACGATAGCGGAAGCGGCTACATTAGCCTACCCATGATCCTCAGCGACCGTTACTATGAAAAAAAGATATAAAAGATATATCTACTGAATATATCAAATATCTAGTACAGCCGAACTAGTAATTACACTGCATCTAGATGATCTATGTTAAGAAAAAGTAAAGATATTGGTTTATTTCAGGTATTTTAGCCAAAACAGGAGTCGAACACACACACATTGGATGACGTGGCTCACGGAAGGGCTGTTGTGGACTTGGCACGTTCGACTCCTGTACAGCGCCCCCAGTTGTTGACTATACTCACATGATAGCAGGTCAAGAGCTCTCTATAACAGTTGGTCCCATGTCTGTAACCCCTTTTGTTGCTGAATTATAAGCCTTCAAACATACACCGAGGTCAAGGTTCAAAGGACAGTATTTCAAAGCAGGAGCCATGTAGAATCTTCATACTGACATATGTTACTCTCCAGGTCGAGACCTTTCCAACGATGCATTTGGTTTAGCTCTACGACAAAGAAACAAAAAGCTTCATTTTATATATTGGGCCTTCAAAGTGCTCTGTGAAACTAGGCCTGGGATGGCTTGTGTCCCTGAAATGAGAAAATTAAAACTTTGTAGTAGAGCTAAACCAAATACATTGTTGGATTAATTGGTTAATGTAGAAAATGCTGGCATACAAATGCTTCAAAAGCCTTGGCAGTGGGTCCGCTTACGCGTGTAGACCCCAAAAAATAGACTTGAAGCGTGAAGACACTGCGGGTCGCAGTGGCGCATGTGTGACGGAGCTGAAAAGCGCACCTGTACGCGGCCAGTGTAGACAGCAGCATTGAATAAAATGGGAGCGTTTCTGTTCCAGGAGACGGACAACTAAAAAATGCGACTGAGTCGCGTCCGGTGTAGATTGCGGGTCAGGACCAGCCGCGCGCTGAGGGAAAGCGAGACTGAAGAGATGGGTCTTGGTTCAGTAGAGTAAGACTTCATTGCCTAGCTACGCAAGCTACACCTCGCTAGCTTGTCTCTCTCCTGTCAATGTATTCATGACAATGTAAAAACAAAAAAGCTGATTTCAGGACCAGCCGTGTGCTGATCTGTTCTGCTGTACTAGCTAAGAACGTTCCCCAGTGTAAACCAACATGATCTCACACAAATACATGAAATTAACACAAACGGTGATTTACATGCTGTGGACACGTATTATGGGAAAATTATGTTGCTCTACCACAAAGTGATAATGTTCCCCCGCAACAAATTTAAATACGTTCCTCCACCACAAATTGAATTACATCCCACAGGTTGGTTAACGGTTAAATTTAGGCAAGTAAAACGACTTTGGTTAAATTTAGGCAAGTAAAACAAATTTGGTTGAGGTTAGAGTTATGGTTATAGTAAAGTTTAGGCAAGTAAAACAACTTGGTTAAAGTTTGGGTTAAGGTTATGGTTTGGCGACTAAAACAACTTGGTTAAAGCCCCTATGTGTAGGATTTGAAAAATTGTTGATTTGGGTGACTCCTAGTGGTAGTGCCAAAAAAAGACACTGTCGCAAACGTCTTTGCAACCTCTGTGACACCCCGCTTTACAGCCACAATATGTAAACAAAATACTGCTGCAGATAACTGTAGCTCAAACATTAGTTCCTATATTATTCCTAATGACAACATTGTACTATGAAGTAGTTTGCATAGCCTATCCAACATCTACTATTCTGATGCTACAAGCTGCAGCTAATGGAAAATGCTACCGCTAACAAACTAGAGTAAACACAAATCAAGTAACGTAATCGGAGTATGGAGTTGTATTAAATGTGGCGATTACGGCCCATCAAGCTGGCAGAAGGCAGGACACATGAACCGGACACAGGACGTCGGAACCAGATGGCAAATGCAGACTAAACAACACGATTACAACCTGCACACACACTGGACAGAAGGAATGCCATGGTCTGCTGACAAATGTAAGTGGCTATGATAGTTTCTTTCCCTTCTATACCCCCACTCTCTGTTGGCAGCCCGTATGGACCGACAAGTGAACGCCCGGCCGCGGTTAACTTTGGTCGGGCTGACGCCGTGCTTTGTCAAGCTCCTTCGTAGCTCCTAGCTATTGCTATGAATGATCCCGGGGGTTTGGTGACTGGAGTCTCCGGTCTGCCGTGTTGCGGGGAGCCGAGGAACGGGAACTTCAAGCCGATCGATCCGCGGGGCTACCTGAAGCTCTGGGTATTGCGCTGCCCTCTCTCTCCCTCTTAGTTGTTTTAGCCTCTTTTGTTACAGACTTCTTGTTTTGTTTTGCTGCAGAGGGTCCAGCCATTACAGTCCTGTCTTCCATGTTACCACTATCTGCCATATTGATTAGCTTTACAATGTTCAATCTAAGCAACTAGTCTGCATTCAAACTGCGTCTGTTTTCTTCCTGGTTTGGTTTGACTTTCTGCCGTAAGTCAGTACGGCACTTCGTGCCAGTTCGTACCCCCGGACAGAGAATGAACAGACTGAAAGCAACACATAGACTAAACCAATGTTCTCCGCAATGGTCTCATTTTTCTACTGACAAACTCTTACCTAACCCTACACTAACCCGGTTGAAATGTCCTTTGAAAACGCTGGGAGTCGAACACATATACGCCCCTCCACCACCCCGACCACAACACCCTTACTGGCCACCGTGCTTCTTCAATGTCACACTACTTCCTGTTTATAGTTGTGTCTCCTTCACGTAACAGATTTGTGCTGGGAAAATGTAAATCTAACACTTTACGTTCCACCAACACATAATTTGCTGTTAACATGTCGTGTTCATTTCATGTTTTTCTGTGAGATCAGTTTGGTGTAAACATACTACATCTTGCGCACGGAAGCAGAACTTCAAAATAAAAGCCCCTGTATGCTGTGCTTCCTTGCACTTTGCAAACTAGTCCTTAGTTGATGCTGCAGTGCAGCATGAGAAATGACGACAAGACCGACAGACGCAGGTATATGTTTGTTATGTCGTATGGTTATATCTATCTATCCAATTGTAAACAGCTGAAACATCAGTTACTGAGAAAAATGCCACTCTTAGATCTTGCAAGAGTAGCAAACTTGGGCTTATAAATAGTGCAATAGATGCTCACTAGTGAATGAGGAACGATTATTTTTACAGCATTCATGTTATGTCATTATTATTTAGTTTGGTTATTTATGTGGGTGCTGAATCCAAAAATGTGTAACGAAATACTCCAGGACAGCACTCCAATTAATTTATATTTATTGCCGCACAGATTATTATTTAGCACGACACATTTTTTCAGTATGGGAGATATATATCAAATAAACATTTACAGACATTATGTCTATTGTGACAATAAATTAAAATTGGCACTAGTTGGAGAGGCAAAGTTCAGAGTTACATTCATATTTGCAATTATTATAGTAAATGGAATTGGTGGCAATTATTTATGTTCCAGCAATTTACAAAAAAAATCTTGACATCTTCCACTCACTTTTTTACTCACTATTAAATTGTTTTCAAGCTAGCTAGCAGAAGAGAGAACTGAGAAAGATGAGACAACATGCCTCTTTATCTGTAATGCACGTGCAGACTGTTTGAGTGCCCCTTATTGGCTGGCAGCATTCACAGGAGAAAGAGGAAAAACCTGTTCTGCTATTGGTCGAACATTACACAATGCTCATTCTGACTGGATATAAATTATTACAAAATCGAGTAAAACAGTTTTATATAACTGTTCAGAATAAATCAAAGGGTCATTAAAAAATAACTCATGGCCTCAAGCCACGATAGCTAATATTGAAACATTGAAATATATTTTCTTTCATACATACAGCATTTCTCGATATTGTATTGTAAAAGTACCGCTGTTATCAGTGTGGAATTTACATTCTGTGCCCAACCCTAATTTTAATACTAACGAATCTGTGTGGATTTTTTTATACAAAATCATTCATCATGTTTTAGATCCATGTTTTAGATCCATATCTTAGTATACTTGTGTTAATAGTTACTGCTCTTCTAAGTTTTTGCATGACTTCTGTCAGCTTGACTCCTTGCAAAGGTCCACAGACCACAGAGAAATAATATCCCCATACAGCTGGGGATGGGTAGGTATAGCAAGGGAGACATCTCTGGAGGTTTAGGCTAGGGCTCACCTTCCCTGTGGGCAAGCCTGGAACTGGCAGAAGAACTTTGTCCTCACTAAGAAATAATTTTATTTATAGGCTAGCCAGTATAATGAATGTCAGATGAAGGATTTTTTTAAAAGGTGAAAAGCATGACTTTTAGATAGTAACTGTGTTCTAGGGCTTGATTTACTTATGGGGCATTAAAAGCTACAAGGCAGGAATGCTTAGCTAAACTTAACCATCCTCTAGAGTTAGTATTATACAAGTATTGTGTTGGTCTTGCAAAGCCTGCAGTGTTCTTGAGATCAGATAGGAGGATAATTCTGCAGTAATATCCTAGAGGATGTTAATGTCATATGAGACTCTGAATACAAACATTTATTCTAAGCTATTTGACTACTGTCCATAGAAACCATTTAAAACCCTTTACAGTAAATATTATGTTCTTTGTCAGTCTTAAGACATGTAGAGTGGAATAAAAATAAATGGTGGTGGGCTGCTGCCTACAAGATGGAGCACAGGGTCATTAAGCACCCTAATAGATTTCTGGAAGGGAATATGTACCAGAAGACTGCATAAATGATGATCCAAAACATTATGGCAAGAGAGAAGCAGTCACGGATTAAGTTATGTTTCCACAGTACTTTATTTCAGCTATCTCTCTGAAAGTTAACTTCCAACTTTTAATAAGACAAAGAGGTTGATGATTATGTTCTCTGTTGCCTCTCAACATCCTATAATGCAATGAGACAAAAATGCATGGTATAATCCTGACCCTCTAAAAGTTAGGCTACTTAGAGCTGGTGCCTATAAATCAGAGATGGTGTGTGTGTGTGTGTGTGTGTGTGCATGCGTTGGTGGGGGGGTATTTCAGTCTGTATGTTTTCATTTTCTTATTAAGTTTACTTTGTTGTATTGTATCTGCCCTTGTTTTCCCTCAAAGAGGGCATCATAGACTCTCCTGTTGAAGAGAATCTAGTGCAAGCACACCTCATTATGTCCCTCAGAGCTGCATCTAATCTGGCCTCTATGCAGCACAAGGTCAAGAGGTATTGATCACTGGGCACAGTATGTGTTGAATGAACAGTAATGAAACCAGGCATTAAGGACAGGGCTTGTTTATTTATGTCAATGAGAGTATGCTCCCATGTGTGATTTATTCTTACAGATCGGCTTTTTCCCCTATTTGCAATTATAGGGGTTTTGCCTGCAGTACGCTACAATTTGACCCCAAAGAAAATGTAGTATGGTAACACGTTAGATTACAGCCCGCTAATTACAATGTAACTAGTTTGTAATCACGGGGTACTAATAAAATAATTACGGGAACAATGCTGTAGTTACAGGGTAACAAAACAAGAAGTCCAGGAATTAAGGGGTAACAATTTTGTAATTATGAGAGACTTATAAGGTAGTTATGGTGTAACTAATGCATAATTACCGCATACTTAAAAAATAACTAGGATGCTGTATATCATCGAAATTCCCCAATCCTCGAAGGCCCCATTAAGTCAAAGGTAATAAAACGCCATTCAATAATCACACAATAAGACTCCAGGGTTAATCTTCCCAATTATATTGGTTGTATGTCCCAACTATTTTTATTTCGCCAAATAATACAATTTTTCCTTCTGGGCTAATCTAAAGTTAATTATATTATTATTACTCCTAAACACTCCAAAATGAACGAATATAATCCTGTAGGGATTGTCTCCCCAATAATAAAGGGTATGTACCTTAACTATTTTTTTAACACTAAATAATACATTTAACTAATTAAATATAGCCGCTAGCGGCGATGGCTGGGTTCATGCCAGTACAGCAGCCAGAACTGAAACGTGGAAGTTTGCATTAAGATTACTGTCAGTTTTGTCATATTAGGCTGTTGAGCCATCAGGCCCAAGGCTATTAAGTTCTGATACTGAAGAATGTAATAGCAAGTTAAAAGGTGTCAATATCCAACTTCGTATTGGCTGTACTGTGTTTAGCTGTACACTCAAAATATTGCTGTTGGGCAAAATCTGGTCGGATCTGTGTGGAAATTGGTGTGCATGTTCCACATAAAGGTTGGAACATGATTACCAAGTTTCATAGCGATTGGTGGAATTCTGTTTGAGTTATAAGCCAAAATGTCATAGGCCACGCCCACTTTCACTAATGACAACCAAACTTCAGATTTAGACTAGGACATGGTCCTAGAGCATGTGTACTGAATTTCGTGCAATTTCAACAATTGGATTAGGAGATACAGTTTTCTGGTCTTTGTGGTGCCCCCTATTGGTCAATATTTGAATGGCTTTGCACACATGTTCGTTCATTATATGTGAACATGTTATCCAAGTTTCATGATGATTGGACCATCTATCACAAAGTTATAACAATTTAGCTTATAGGCCACGCCTCCTTCACAACTTTAAGAGTTAATATCTTCAAAACTACAGTAGATACCAACAATCTATGAACAAAATGAAAGAGCGTAGGACCATAGATGCTGCTGACCGATTTTGGTGATTTTGTTTGTTTGGTAATCGGTCAAACGGTGTAGGAGGAGATGTTAAAAATTGTGTTTTTTTTTAAATAATTCAAAATATCTCAAAACATTTTTAGGCAAACCTTGAGGGTCCTTAGGGCCTTGAGGGCAGTACGGTCAGCTGGACATGTGTACCAAGTTTCATGTAAATCGGACAAACGGTGTGGGAGATACAGCCCTTGAAACTTTTTATTTTTTACCTTAAATTATAGCGCCACCATCAGGCCAATGGGGGTCATATTTCTTGTGGGTCTAATTGAAGCCACATTAGACCATGGTGCAAAGTTTCATGGCTCTAGCATTTACTATCTCACGGGAAATTGAGCCCAAATAGAAAAACAATAATAAAAAATGTATTTATTTATTTATTAATAATAATCACAGAAAGTGCAAACATCATACAAATCTCCACAATTGCCTGAACCATTCTCTTGACAAATTTCAATACAATATAATGCACCATTGGTGAGATATAGGTCCAAATAGCATGGACATGAATTTAATCAGTTAATTAACAATAGTTATAATAATCATAAACACATCAAAATCAATAGAGTTCTTCCTCTAGGGGTCATCAATGTCCATACCAAATTTGAAAAGATTCTTATAAAAACTGTTCAAGTTATCGCATTCACACGAAGGATCTGCGGCGGACGTGAGTGGGGTGACTCCATAATATCCCTGAAAGTACAAGATGTGTGGGCTGTAAAATGAAGCAGTGCTTGTTCCCCTCTTGTTCACAATAATTATAAGTACAAGGTAGAATAGAAATTAATTGTTAAAAAATGTATTGTGTGTGTGTGTGTGTGTGTGTGTGCACGTGTATGTGTGTGCACATGCTCATAACATGGGTGAGTGTATGTAGGCCTATGTGTGAGAGAGAGAGTGAGTGAATATGGCATATCTGGAATCTTTCAAAGGTATTTCAATATAATAATAATAATATTTTAATAACATTTGAATAGTTTTTAATGAGAGAAACCACCAAAATATCTGCTGAAAGTCATCCCAGAAGGTGGCCCAATTTAGCTGAATCTAATGGCTCATTTTATCTACCATATTAAGCTAAAATGGGCCAGCGACTAAAAGAACAAGTTATTTAGCGAATTTCTGCATTTTTCTGATAGAGGCCATCAAGATATTAATCATGAAACATTAATTCCAGATGTTCATTGGTTTCTTAAAAATTTACCTATTATTGAAACGTAAAATTTAGCATGTAAAGACACTCACGATGCAATTTTCTTCACCAGTCTTTATATAAAGCATTGCCCCAGCCACCCTATTCCCAGGACGAAACGGTTACGTGAAGGAGACACGACTGTAAACAGGAAGTAGTGTCACATTGAAGTAGCATGGTGGATGGGCGTATGCGTTTGCCTTCGATGATCCTCAATTCCCAGCGTTTTCAAAGGACATTTCAACCATAAGTCACATTTTATTTTTTAATGAACGTTATTCTTATTTAACCATGGCCAAGCCCTTTCCCTAACCTTAACCAAGTTGTTTTAGTTGCCTAATCATAACCTTATCCCAAACCTTAACCAAGTTGTTTTACTTGCCTAAACTTAACCAAAGTCGTTGCCTTGCCTAAACTTAAAGGAATAGTTCGGTATTTTGAACCATGGCCCAAATTACGTCATGATCCCTATTAGTAGAAACCATAACTTCGCTAGCCGCCTGCTCCGCCTGTCTGGTAACAGTGGGCAACCCCCTCCCACTCTACTGCACCGTATTGTCCTAGTCCAAAAGAAAGGTTCTGGGGCTTGGCGGTTCTGTGTTAATTATAGGAAATTGAACAACGTCACCACCAAAGATGCCTTTCCCCTCCCACATATTGAGGACTCTCTGACAAGCCTAACTCAAGCACAGTGGTATTCCACTTTAGACCTTGCCAGTGGATAGTGGCAGGTTAAAGTGGATGAACAAGATCGAGAGGAAACTGCCTTTACCACTCCTTTTGGGTTGTTTGAATTTGAGAGAATGCCTTTTGGACTCTGTAATGGCCTGGCTACTTTCAGTCAGCTCTGGTCTACGCTGATGATGTAATCCCTTACTCTGTAGACTTTGAATATCATCTACAGCATCTAAAAGCAGATTTCCAGTCCCTGCATCAGTATGGCGTGAAGCTTCGCCCAGAGAAATGTCACCTCTTTCAGAGAGAGTTTAAATTTCTCAGCCATATCGTCAGTAGAGATGTTCCGATACCATTATTTCCTTCCCGATACCGATTCCAATACCTGAACTTGCGTATCGGCCGATACCAAGTACCGATCTGATACCAGTGCGTTATAACCTTGAGGTCAAGCACATTGCAGGCAAGAACAATAGTGTAGCCGATTCCTTGTCAAGAGGTTGAAGAGAGTTGCTTAGAAATGGTGGATGAAGTTGTGTAATCCTGTTCTAATTAGGAAGAGAATTTTAGGGTTAGCCTACATGATGGATCATAGACCCTTGTGAGGAATTTTCTCCTTTAGCTTTGAGTGGGCTTAGTAAGTATTTTACATGGAAAATAGGAAAAGTGATCAAGTTTTTTGAAAACGAGAAAGAAAAAAAAACTTGTAAATAAGCATCATTAAATGTTAGTCTAGTGTCAAGTTTGTTTGTTTTTTGTTTATGGGGGGAGGAAATTTCACGGCACACCATCTCCCTATTGGCTGTCCTGCATGGCTGTCAGGCTAAGGGGGTGGGCTTACCTAATCACGGAGCCGGTGGAAGTTTGAAAGGGGGAGACTCCGAACAGATGTGGGGTTCGGGTTTTTCAAAAGGCAGTTTTGAGTGTCGTGACGGAGGGTCCGTCAAGTTTTCCCCTCTCCTAACGGAGTTTTGTTTTCAAGTATTGTCCGCGTGTTACATGTCTACAATTAACTGTCAAGTGAGCACTGAAGCCAAACGGTGTTGAACCACAGAGAGCGAGCTGGCGAGTGACGAGCACCGGATCAGTGCCGGGGCTTTGAGGCAACAGGTAAGCCCACATACCTCACCTTTAGCCTGGCAGCCGAACGCTCATCTCCGGGAATCACATCCACGGGCGACCAAGCCCTGGAAGCCCCAAACACGAGTGTTAAAATCCTGAACAATAACAGTATGTTCCCAGGGTTGTGTTTGCTGTGACATAATTGCCGCTCTAAAACAGTAACGTTAGTTGCCAGTGGCAGCACAGCGCAACTTGCTGTGTAGGCTACTGTTTTAGAGCGGTGAAGAAGAATTGATTTCCGGGAAAACCACTTTAAAGTTGATTTTTTTCTCGGCTAATAAATGACGTGATATCGGATCGGTGCATACACTTGCGTACTCGCCGATACCCGATCCAGCATTTTAGGCTGTATCGGAGGCATTTCCGATACTGGTATCGGTATCGGAACAACTCTAATCGTCAGTGGCAAAGGAGGGTCCCCAGATCCAGACAAGGTGGCAGCAGTCCAGGATTGGAAGCCCCCAACCACCGTGAGGCTTTCCTGGGGTTTGTGGGATACTACAGGAGTTTCATTAAAGACTTTTCTAAAGTGGCCAGACCCCTAAATGAGCTGTTTACTCTGATGCCAGTAATGCTGGCCTAGGAGCTATTTTAGCCAAACAGCAGAGAGATGGCATAGAACGAGTGATAGCCAGTCAGAGCCTTAACCCTGCAGAGCGAACTGAGGCAAATTACAGTTCTTTTAAATTTGAACTGCTAGCAGTGACGTGGGCTGTAGTTGACAAGTTTAAAGACTATTTGTGGGGGGCAAAGGTTACAGTCATCACTGATAACAGCCTGCTGGTACACTTGAACACTGCTAAACTGGGCGCACTGGAGCAGCGGTGCATGGCCCAGCTAGCCAACTTTGACATTGAAATTAGGCACAGACCTGGCCGAAACCATGCTAATTCTGATGTACTGTCCAGGCTTCCTGCATTTTCTATTTCCCCAGACACCAAAACTGACACACTTTCAGTGGACAGCTGTGTTGTCGCAACAGTGGAGGCCCCAGGGACAAAGCATGCCACCCTTAAGATGGTTAAGGGATACCTGATGTGTGGAGGGGTTCCTGGGGCCCCAGAAAGGAACAAACAGACCAGACAGGTACGGAAGTTGCTTAGCCAGCTAGGGGCCCAACCTACAGTTGAAGGATGGTGTATTCTGCCGTGAAATTGTTGATCCCTTAACCAATGAGACTGTGTTACAGATTGTAGTCCCACAGCACCACAGACTCTGGGAGGCATACCATGCCGAAACAGGACAACAGGGCTTGGAAAAATCACTGTCACTGCTGCATCGAAACTTCAATTGGCCTGGGATGGATATTGTAGTCCAATCCATGCTCCAAACCTGCCCTTGTTATAATTTGCGTAAGAGTAAGCCTGATTGTCAAGCCCCCCTTGTTCCCATTCTACCTAATGCCCCCTTGAAATCCTGGCCATAGACTTGTGCGACTGCACATTTAAATGTATACAGATACAACTACTGAATAATACAGATAACATAAACATCCCTGCCAAACAGAACAAGAGTGTAAGATCTACCGACCCCCTCCACCCACCCTATAACTGTGAATCAGTCCCTGTCCGTTCATCTGTCTGTCCGTCCATCACACACATTTTGGATGCCACTGAACCAAAGGGGCAAAACGGGGTGCTACAGTGTTTATTTATTATTGTATAATTGTCTATACAGTACACAATATAATTGTCACACAATATCTTTGACTTTACTTTATCTCATTGCTTTATGTGGGCATTTTAAAATTGTACTGATTGGGCTAAGGATGGCCCTACAATACACTATCTTGTATGCTGCTGAATGTTTATTGATGAAACTAAGATGTGTTTGTGACAGCATAAATCATAAATGAAGCATAAATAAAAATGCCTGTAAAAGTTATATTTCTCTGTCCTGATTTGTAGTAAACTCATTGAGCAATATTTGACAAATAGGTAAAATATTTGGTTGATACTGAGGGTGTATTAATATGCGACCATATGAAACAATGTAAAACAGAGTTACTGCCAAGGATAAACACTTTGGTGTTTGGAGCACATGAGAAAAGGGATTAAATATACCATAGTCGTGTCTGGAGTGCTGTAAAGTAAGCAATCAAAACACCATAGTTAAAGTTCAAGTACATGAAAGTAAGGTGTTTGGAGTTGCAGAAAATAAGCTCTCGAAACACCTTACTAGGTTTTAGAGTTCCAAGTGTTACAGACCTTGAAACACAGTCTTTCAGATCTCTATAATCAGGGGTGTCTCCAATCCTTGAAAGAAATAGTTTGAATCCATGAAATGTGTTTCAAACCACTTATCTCAGTGTATCCATGCTCTATATCAGGTTTGAAAGCTCTGAATGCCTGAAAGCACCATTTTCGGATCTCAAAACAGTCATGAGAGGGTGTTTTGTAACACTCTATGTTGTTTTGAAATGCCAGTGTAAATGGGTTTTAACTCCACTATAATGTTGGTCACCACTTTTTGGGTTTCAAAACACTTTTTCCTAACATAGGGGCTAATTCATAAAACTTGGCACCACGGTAATTTTCCCTGATTCATAAATTTACCACACCCGTGAATACCGTGACGGAGCCACATTACCACTGTGTTATCCTCAGCTGTAGCCCCGTGACAGCCGATCAAAAGCAACATGTTAATTAAGCTTTACATATGCAACACCTGTCCGCCTGTGTCAGTGGGCAGCAGAGACGTGTTAGAACGGCAGATAAACCTCTTCCCCCTCATGCAGTCCTGGATAAACCAAATGTTTATGATGTCACTTACTAAATTTATAAATTGATTGGTGGTGATCCTGAGCTGATGAAGACCTATCAAAACGTTGTAAGATAGATATATGGGAGCATTGGCAGCAATGTGCAGCGTTGTCTTTCTTAAATATTTTAGCTCTACTTCACTCCAGCAGCTGCTAAAAAGTTTATGGGATGTGCGTATGGTCATCTCCTCTTTTTATCATGATAAACTGAATCAAATCAGATGGAAACTGGCGTTTACAACCGCAATCAGAGCGGTAATTAATAATTGCAAAGCCAGTGTGCAAGTCATATTTATTCAACATTTTCACATTTCCAATGATAATTAATGCCCTAGGACACAATGTGACTTTTTCAATTGATTTTTGTAATAATTCATATTTGTTTTCATTAGTTAACATTCATTTCTACAATATACCGTCTGACTAGAACAGGTGGTATTTTTTGCGGCGCGGTGTGCTTTTATGAATCACTTTCACAATATGTAAATGATCAAAAGGGGTGGAAGGACGGGGAAAACGGTAACGCAAATAACATCCCGATATTTCACGTTTAAGAATGAGGAAACAACCTACCGTGAGCGTATCTGCCCCTAATGTCACGCAAAACCTGCCGGTAAGTTTTATGAATGAGCCCCAGTGTACGTTACAGCATTTTCTTTTGCTTACAAGCATTTTGGAACACAAGTCACCTTTTCAAAACACAACACAACACTCTGATCAATTGGAAAAGTGACTCTGTTTCAAAAAAATGCTTCTAAGCAATAGAAAAATACTGTAAGTAAAAATGGTTCCTCCATGTTGTCAGAAACAACCATACAGGTTTTTTTTAATAGCCTTTCATGTAGTGGTGATGACATTTGCAGTTGTGTGGCAGTGCTACTAACCTGGGCAAAGTTGTTGGAAGTAATGACACAAAGCTGAAAATGCATGTTGAATTGATGTAGTGATCTGCAGGTCTAGGAATAAGCATTTAATATGAGGTGGATACATTCTTAGAAGTGAGCATGTAATTTAGAGTTGTGCTCTTTGTATGTAAGCACAGCATTTTGTGTGTTTTGCAACTGTCTGTGCATTAAGAGGTTTGCACGTTGAAAATCTGTTGTGAAAATTGGGCTAAAGCAATAAACAAATTTAATATTAAGATTTTTATGATTTATTATGTAATTTAGGACCAGATCATGTAGGAGCAGTTAGTATTAGTGCAAAATTTGTGCTCTGGCAAGCCAGAACAAATTGTTCTGTCTGGCTCTGCAATGGCGATGAGAGAATCAGTCCTTAGGGCACTGATAGTTGACAAGGGGGATTGTGTGTGTGTGTGTGTGTGTGTGTGTGTGTGTGTGTGTGTGTGTGTGTGTGTGTGTACACACGTGCATGTGTGCGCCTGTGGTGGAATTTTTAGTGTGAGTTGGGGGGGAGGAGGGGGGGGGGGGGGTTGTGTTTGAAAATGAGTAGGTGTGTGTGTTTGTGTGTTTTAGATACTAGAGTTCCCAGAATGTGGGTGTATGTCTTGATCCACAGCAGCTGCCCCTCAACCGCTGCGGCAAGAACACTCATTCAAACACTCCTGTTGCTACCATCCTGCCCCTCTTAACAATCACCCGAATGCATCGAAGGTCAATGTGTATCCAGTGGTATTATCCATGTTAAATAGAATCTGTTCTATTTTTACATGGAGCCAAATCCAATTTGTGTTTCCGTCTCAACAAAAACCTTCATCCTTTGCAACACAGTTTTTGTGCAAAGTTGAATACACATAAAAGGAGCAATTTTAGCAACAGTACTGAATAAATACCCTGTCTTTTCCCTTCAAACTTTGTCTATGATCAATATATAAATCAAACTGGAGAGAAAGTATTGATATTGCAATTGTTTAAAGATGCAGTTTTGTTTAATCTCTTTCTAGAAAAGGTGTAATATCTTGCAGATGCTGCAGCATGGAAAATAACATTCTGTGAGGCAGTTTGTAATTATATTTCTTTTATTAATGGATTTTTTTATGGATGTCTCTGATATCTTTAACATTTCATTATATTTGAGAGTCTTTCACTGTACATTATTCATTCAAAGGAACCATTCATAGGTCTTATGATTAACATTCTTTCATTGACCTGTCATCTGCTGCTTTTGACATTGCAAAAATCCTCTAATGCACTAAGTGAGATGCTCACCTCTAAAAGGACAAAGGTTAAGTAAGGATCCAGAAAGTGGAGAAAACAGAAGTAAGATTAAGTCCTTCTGGTGAAATGTCCCATTCACCCAGAGAGAATGTGCTTGACAAATGAGGCATAGTTGATGCACCCGTTGGCATCCTCCTGTCCAGCCATCAGTCTGTCCACCTCGTCTTCTGTCATCCTCTCTCCCAGGGTGGCCAGCACGTGACGCAGTTCTGCTCCCATGATGGTGCCATTTCCCTCCTTGTCAAAAACTCTGAGCCCCTCCACAAAATCCTCAAAGTTGCCTTGGTCTTTTGTACGGGAGATATGTTGCAGCATTGGCAAGAAGGTCTCAAAGTCTACCAGTTTAGTGCTCATGTCCTCTGGCCGTGGCTTGCCAAGAACTTTCAGCACATCTGCATTGGTAGGGTTCTGGCCCAGAGCCCGCATCACATCCCCACACTGGGCATATGTGATCTTCATCTCCCCGGTGGGTGTGCGGTCGAACAGGGTGAAGGCCTCCTTGAACTCCTCAATCTGGTCAGCGGTGTACTCAAGAGTGATGTTTTTGGGGTCAAAGTCAGGTTCCTTGGGGGGCTCAGGCTGGGGCTCTGGGGTTGGGGCTGGCTTGGCAGCTGGAGCTGCATCCTTCTTGGGCTCTGGCTTTTTAGGTTCAGGTTTCTTTGGTTCAATCTTCTTGGGAGCCATGCTGTTAAGGGATTCAGAGGTGAATTGGGGTTGTGCGTCTACTTGCTGAGAAACAAGCAAGAGTCTGGAGGGATTGAAGGTGATTCCTAAGCACAGTTAGCCACGGACTCTCCTGAAGCTTTTATATGTGCTTAGTCTAGGGAGAGGAGATGGAGCCAGATAACCATGTCCAACAACACACTATAAAAGGAAGAAACCTGAAATAGATCCCCCCCGTGAGTGATGTCACCATGAAGTATTGTTCTCAGCTGCTATCATCTAGCCGACAGGGCTATTTACTGTCATTAGCGAGGGTCCAGTTGCATTAGGCCAAAAATGTTCTGTCTCACTGATGGACAAAGGGATCAGAGCACAACCAATGCAACACATGAGGGAGAGTGACCAAAATAGCTTGGCTCGCTAACTCTTGAAAGTCTGGGAATTAGTGCTTTCAGGAACATAAATTTTATTCAGAACTTTGATCTAACTCCCTTGAGTCTGAGATATTGTTTTGACAAATCGAGGACACTTGTGATCAAGAGCTCTGAAATAGACAATCACTCTCTATATCAGAAGTCTCAGAAGTGCTCGATACCCTGTGGCCCTTATAAATATTAATTTTCCTAATGATGAAAAGTATGCATCTTCTTTTGAGAGAATAAGATGATAGGGCTTGAAGTTAAATGCATTCAAACCCATTCAGGCTCCTTCCGAAATTCTCTTCTAATGTATAGCCTAATCAAATGAAATCATCCATGGTCAAGTCCAGTGTAATACACAAAACACTGTTTTTAGAAAAAAAAGTAAGTGTTGTTACATAATGATTATCCCATGGGTCAAGGACCAAAGGAGCCAGTAGACTGACAAAAAAAAAGTTGAATAAGCACAATTTCGAAACATTGGTAAGAACATGATATGTGTGTATGTGTGTGTGTGTGTGTGTGTGTGTGTGCGTGCGCGCACGCCCATGCACACATCTATGTACTGTATGCTTTTAGTCTTTCAGCATTGCAA
Organism: Centroberyx gerrardi; assembly: GCF_048128805.1. Classification (NCBI taxonomy): domain Eukaryota; kingdom Metazoa; phylum Chordata; class Actinopteri; order Beryciformes; family Berycidae; genus Centroberyx; species Centroberyx gerrardi. The sequence continues at coordinate 19,031,816 of NC_135998.1, read as the reverse complement.
GGTGAATGCAAGCAGTGCTGTTATACTATGCGTCTTGGCCATAAATACATATATGTCTCTTGGCTTTGCATAGATGACTGCTCAATAATTCTCCTTAATTGAATGATAATAAATTAATCAACACAAAATTCATTTAATTTATGGGAGAGAGGGTATGTATAGGATGTCGTACTGTGTGTGTGTGTGTGTGTGTGTGTGTGTGTGTGTGCGTGCATGCGTGTGTCCATGTGGCTATGCTTAGCCTAAGATCATTATCCCCCTTCTCTTTTCTTTTGAGGTTGCATGGCTAGTAGAACTTACAGCTCATTTGTCCTTTTTGGTGTGTGCGTCTGTGTCTGACAGAGAGAAAGAATGAGACCTATAGTTCAACTGAGGCCGAATGGAATAAAAGTCCATATACAAGTCATCAGGTATTTCCTTCATGGCCAGTATTGAATGAAAAGAAATGATGAAAACGGTTCATTGTGTTATACCTCATTTGCTAACCTGTTCACTTGGAAGGGTTACATTTACTGGTAAAGTGTTGTAAGAAGGCCTCTGTAGATAGGCTTAAGTTGATATTTTGTTTTAATTCAGCAAAAGTAATACTCATGTTGGATTAACATAAATGAGTAAGATAATATGTCAGAACCTTGGTAATATTGAGAGAACCATTGCTCCGCAATTTGCTTTCAAAGTAAATTTTGTGGCTCGGGCATCTGACCAATTCATGCAAACTTTAGAGCAGGAAAGCTTCGCTCCATGCCGATTGCCACTGGCTGGTGGGTAGTGGAGCGAGGGGAGAAGGGGCTTAGTATGGTAGTCTTCCTGTTGTCCTTCAAACTTACCAACACGGCTTGAATCAATAGACTACTGTTGCAATGATTGAACCAGTCAATTATTAGTTTCTACATCTGCAGTCTTCATCTCAGAAACCCCACAAGCAGTCATTTCACTGATCCCCAACTCCTTCAAAGAACTGTGCATTGTCTGTTTATGTTAAACAGAGATGTTTCAATTCAAACCTCCAGAAATCAAAATAAATTGACTGTCTCTCGTTTTAAATGGCTTACTTGAATAATATCTTGTGATGGCCAACTGAATCAACAGAAACTTTTTCTTTCTCTTAACTCACTGTTTTGTCCCTCTCACTAAGTGGGCAAAGGCATTGAGCTTATAGTTTCTCAATCACACATGACATCCTGGAAAAATGTCAAGTCCACTGTTGCTTGCTGATTATTGATATGTTGGTGCTAAGGTAATCTGTTTTAGTTTGTGTAAGCTTTTGGACGCACTCTTGAGAAACAATAATGATTGTTACATGGTAATAGGTCTAGAATGCTTACCCTATCATTATCCTTCAGTATATACTGTATGTGTATGCTTTTCATATCTTTGTAAATTCTAGAGCAACTCCAATGCCGACAGTATAATCAGTGAGGCATGAGTTCTCCTGAATTGAGTTTTAAGGAATTACTGTTCATGGTGTCACTTTGATACTCAATAAAACCATGGGCTCTATTTTCGTGAATCAACTGGGATGCACCGTGCTTGCTCGCTAGCAAGAGAAACCCACTCATTAATTCAAAAAAACATCCACATGCACAGTTACAACTAACTTTGTAGTACAATAAAATGTGTTTCCATTATTTTGCCGGTTGCCTGTAGTTTGTTTTACTTAAGTGATTAATAAGGTTGTATTCAATTAGTAAAATTTGGCTACACACAATAATGCACAATAACGTGACTACTGCTAATACTGTGACTATAGTCTGTTTAAGTTGTTTACATGATTGCATAAACTGATAATAATCCTGTTTACATGACTGAAGTATTTATTGTGATTATCCAGAGATAATTGTAGAAATTGAAGGTTTTTGTTAAAAAAAGAACTTGTTTCCTGTCCCGCCACTATCAAATTTAACCAAAACAATTACAGCCATGATTCTGCTCGACCATTATTTGCTACAGCCATAGGCCTATCTTTAGGCGCTACTTTTGGGAGACCCATTGGAAAGAAGGAAAGAGACAAACAAATGCAGTTGTACTCCTGCAACATGGCATTTTTGGGTGAGGCTACAGAGTGAAGATTGGTCGGAACGGGTGGTCTTGAGGGGGTCCTGAAGATATTTCATGGAGCTGTGTGATCTACGACCAATGCGTCCCTAGGATGTCACTGTCTGTGCTCTTATACCCCTGATGATTTGCACTGTATAAACATGGAAGCAGTATACTGAGTTATAGCCAACCAGTTTGGTGGGCAGAAAAGTAAAGAAGTTTGTGCATATTTTGTGAGAGATTTAGGTACCCACATTGGAAGAGGCATGCGTAATTGCACAGCGCGTTGAAATTGTGCACCGCATCTCACAAATTAGATGCCTATATGGATTTAATCAACCGAAAAAGAAGGCATAATATATCCTACAAGCAGATAGGGATGACAGATATTCTTAAGAATCACCCGTTAATCTATCCCAGTACAAACTCTGCCTTACTGGCATTATTGCCTTAATCGCATTAAAATCGTATTTTTGATGTGCAAGTAAACGTGTCTACTGTTTAAAGAATTTATATCAAAGTGAAGCATAACATACATAAAAGGAGTGTATGTGATTTTGGAAAGGTCAATGTCGGTGCACCTCCGCCAACCAAAGCCATGAAAATGAAAACAGAACATGTGACGAAAATACCACTTTGTTGCTGCAAAGTCACTGCGCTTGATCTACGCCAGCACGGAAATAGGGCCCCAAGAGTTACTCAAATTTTTGGGACATTAAAACAATTTTTGAGTAAGTTCAGTGCTCTTTCACAATGGCTAAAATAACTATTGTATCTGTTGTTGCTGTCCGACAATAGCTATTCTTAGATATTCTAGATCATCAGAAAAATATGTCCCCTAAATACGTCCCCAAAATCGCTACCTAAACTCAGTCATTGCCTTTTTAACTCCAATTGGCGAGTGTTTCCCTGCAAATGTGTGAGAGTGTGTGTGTGTGTGTGTGTGTGCGTGCATGCATGCATGCATGCGGGTGTGTTTCATATTTTTGTGTAGGTCTTTAGAGTGTTTGTTTATATCTGTGTGAGCAGGCGAGGAGAGGGTGGGTAGAGATAGCAAGCCCTTAATCCCTGAGATAAGACTGGGAATGGGGGCAGGCAGGCCAGTGGTCTGGCCTGGGCTAATAAAAGAGAGTGATTGAGACAGCGGTTACATTCCTCCAAGGGTGTGACTCAGACAGCAAAGATCCTGCGTTTTGTTAACCGGCTAAAAAGGGAAGCAGCCCTGAGCCCTTTCTTCCCTCTGGAGCCCTTTTGACTAGGTTGTATATGGAGTTCTTCTGCTCACCTCATATACAGTAGTTGTGAACAGAATACCATAACTATGGGTATGACTATGAATGTGGGACAAAAACATTATAAACCTCTGAGAAGGCTGTCTGATTATTGCACATTTTCTCTTTGAAAAATCTTAAATCAAATTACCACATTACAACACATGAATCAGGAATTTGACACTTAAATGCTTAAACAGATCTTCATCATCTCCATATCAAGAACCAATCTAGAAGCCATCATTCAAGTCTTGCTAAAAGTCCTATGAATTCATGCAATCAGCAGGTTGTAAAGGATTATAAACAGCTAGCAGTCATCCATCATGATTTGATTATGTGTTGACAGTGAGTTACTTGATGCTTAAATACGCTTGGTGGTTCCAGCTTCTGCAGCTACCACTTCAAGGGACTTTTTTCATAGAAACTACCAAACAGATACAGCACTGGTTTTCTCCGAGTGCATTCGCTGATCTGGGAGGGGAGGAGAAGGAATTTCTATATTTTTATGCTATCCTAGAGTGTAGTGAACAAGTATGAGTCCAGTGATAATATTGTCTCGTTATAATGGAATGACTGTTGCAGGAACCAGCTTGCAAACATCTATGTAAACAATTTAATTAAGACCATGTTTGATGAATTATAGCTAGTGAAGGCCCTGCCTGTTTTAATACTTCCGTTTCTTAATTACACTAGACATCCATGTGTTCATTCTCCTTGCCCACCCCAGACTCCCCTTGCTCTTTCCCCCTGCTTACAATGATAGAAATTGAAAAACTACAAAAGGGAAAGTGCATTTCACACTCTACTGAAGCAAAGCAAGCAATTTGAAATTAATCAAAACATAATAAGTTTACAACATGATAAAGAGGTGCTGTATATGAAACGAGGGGAGTCAATTTGTGTTACTCAGTCCTCTGTTTTATATTGCAATGTTTGAAATAGCTGTGGCCAAAAATTCTATTTGCAGCAGCGATTACATTTTGAGTTAAAAACTTGAAAAATATTTACATTAAAAAAGCTTAATGTATGAAAAGGAGTTTGGAGTCTGAATACAAACTCTTGTAATTATCCTTTTCGAGTAAATGTAATTTGCAAGTGTTCCATTTAGACACCCAAATAACAGAGACTATTGCTGTCTCTGCGAAAAAGTCCTCAAGGGAACAGGATTTTGTGTCTTTCATTTATACGGATATATATAGAGTTGATCTGAAAGGTTGTCATTAAAAAGGTACACCATCGGTGAAGCCAAGCATCAAATGTCACTGTCAACACTCCTAATAACAATAGCACTGACTTAACCCGCTGAACCTTGAAACAGATAGGAACACATTTCATGCTCAAGGTCATATCATCATATGTGATTAAGACACCAATCATTTTATAAGTGAATATATATTTTCCCTATGAGAGACCTATGACATACATAAACCCAGTTACAGGTTGATCTTCAATAATAGGTGTCCAAGTTGGATTGGTTAAATTGGAGCATTTTAAACAGTCAGTGGAAAAAGCTGTTGGATACCTGCCTTTTGCTGAAATTACAGGAGGTAAGATGACATAAGATATGGCTTCCTATATAATAAGTGTATACCAATTAGAAATTAAATTACAAATGATGTGGGATGTTTTTTAGGACAAACAGATGGCAATAAAAATGTTTATGCTGTTTAAACTCTGCAAATTCCTTGTTGACTTTTCTGCCTAGATGTGATTGACTTAACATCATTGTTTTGATGATGGTTTAATATCAGTATGCATCAACTGAACCAAATATGTTTTAAACACTAAATAACTTGTATTAACCTGCATTCTACAGCAGTTCAAATAAATACCATATTAACATTCTTTATGCTATTACCTCATGTAAATTTGTTTCTCTGGCAATATAAATCAACCATATGTGGAGGGTCCCACATATGGTTGATTTGTCTGCACCAAACAATAGATGTGAGATGACAGCACAATTGCCACATCCCATCTCCTCTCCCCTCTCCCGTACTAAGAATGAGGACTATGCCTGTGTCTCACAAACCTGGCTTGGAATTCTGAGGGGGAGATTAGGGAAGTTTCCAAACTATTCATTCCCCCTATTCTCTGCATCCCTTTTTGCTTCCCCCAAGAGGGGGCCTTGGCTCAGTCGTAGAATCCTCTCCTGTTCTGCTGGACTGGTCTATTTCCGATGCACTTCTGATGCTGTGTTTGGAGCGTGTCTCTGAATGGCTTGTACCTGTTTATCCCACCAGCACACAGGCTTATGAGATGTTTTTCACAAAGCTTATCAGGCGCTTTTCTCAGCTGGAATGCTTGTATGTTTACTTCAGACCCTTAATCCTGGCAAAAGAGGACCAAACATTTCTTCTGAGTGTTCTCACTGTCTATCTGTCACAGAGCACTGGACTCTGATGACTTCTAAATTGTCACTTCCCTGCATTCCCCCTGGTGTGTCTGTTCACTCCTCTCCACATAGTAAACTGTGTATTCTGACAAAAGACACAGTCATACAATTCAATAGTTCAATACAACAATTCCACAAGCCAGAATGAATGTGATGCACAAAAATGTTTTGTATAGAGCTATAATACATTGGTATCAGCTAGCATTCTCCATAAAGTTTTAAAAAGCAACTCAAAAGGCAATTCCAATAACAAGTTGGCTTACTGTACATCCCATGGCTTGCTGTACTACATGACTTTCTTTGTTTCATTATGTTACATTTTGATTTTCTTTGATGGGGGAATACTTGCCTTCGTTTATCTACATATGTTTGTGTGTGTGTGTGTGTGTGTGTGTGTGTGTGTGTATATGTGTGCATGCTTGTGTGTCTTCTTATCATTGCATTGTTATGTTTATTATTTTTATTTGGAGGCTGGTGGGCTAATGTGTTGCTTTTGATCAGTGATTGTACTTATGTTTTTTTATGTGAACACCAGGAAGAATAACTGTCCCTTCAGTGCCAGCTAATGGTGATCCGAATAAACTTAAATGAGAGGTGGTTCAAGCTTGTTGATTATTTATTCATCTGTCATCTGGATGCCTCTCTACTGTCAAATGATATTAGCCTACAAAACTGTGGTGTAAACTTGGCAGCATGTTGTCTATACCTGTGTCAAATCAGCATGTGTTTGATGTCAGGGCAAAAAACACACTGGTTCAAATGGATCAGACTGTGAGCCAAATAAAATCTCATTATAGCTCAGTATTGCTTAATTGCCATTTCAGCTTTGATCGTAATTTCCCTTGGTAACCATTTTCTCTAATAAATAAAGTGCCTCTCAAAGATCGGGGGACTGTGCAAGTAAAACAGAGCCCAGAGTGACTGGAGCTAGATAATATTGTTTCACCTCCTCCAGACTGCTGAAGTTCTTGTAACATTCATCACTTGACTGACAGCACACCTGATGGAATTTTATAGAGATCAAACAGTCTTTAAGAAGGCAAAAACAAAAAATTTAAAAACATCTGTGACTACATGCTTTTCAATTTTCACAAATATTTCATGATATGTACATAAACATTACCATTTTTCAAAATGTTAAAAAATATTGTCACACAAACATTTGCATATCTTAATCATTTTCACAGTCCTTAAACTTATTTGCATTTATTTTTTATTTATTATTTATTTTATTTATCTAAATGTATTTCTGAATCTCCATCTGTTTGTGTGGATACTTTTGAGAGTGTTCTACTGCCTGTAAATTGCCAAGGAATCCACAAATGCTAGCTGTGTTAAATTTGCCACAATAATTAAGAAAAAGACCTCTGGTGTGGGCACTCAGCCTTCAAAATAAAAGCGCAAAAGTGTAAAAATATTGATTTAATATAATTTGTTTTTATTTAATCATCAAACCCAATAAGAAAGAACTCAGACTTATACCATAATAATGATAAAATATACAATTTTGTCACAAAAGTCTGTCGCTAATATTCCATATGAAGAGCATTGTGCTTTCATCAAATCTATGTTCCTAATACTGTGTTGATGAATTTTTAGGAATGTATTTGCCTTCAACTAAGAAATCTACAGCATTTTACTAACTGGGTTTCCGCTGACGCAGATTTAATCAAGAAAGGCAATCAAAGGCAAATGTAATATCTAATGGAAATATCGAAGGAAATATCTAATGGAAGCCATTGTTGTCAGAAAAATAATCTTTAAAGAGATTTAAAAAAAAATTGGTTGTTGGTGGTGGATTTAATTTTGGTCAACGTATTCTTGCTGCAAACGATGGTACACAACTGTTTCAATGTTGCTTCAGACATTTAAAAGTAATTAAGCCATAGTGTTTCCTTGAACCTAGGGAGACTCACATGCCAAAAAAATAACAGTCACTGCCAAGGATTGCCGCAAGACAAGGTGGACATGTCATTGTTTGCAGTAGGTCTATTGCTATTTTCCATTTGCCTGCCAGGACTCATAAGACATGGAACAAATTGGTGCTTGGGTTGTCACCAATTTATCATAGATAGATAGATAGACAACAAACACAATGTTGTTGTCTGTTTTTTACTGTTATGTTTACTGTTTTCGCCCCATTTCGTCTGTCTGTTTGTCTGTTAGCAGGATAACTCCAAAAATTATAAACGGATTTGCATGAAACTTTGTGGAAAGTCCATTAAGCAAGGAAGAACTAATTAACTTTTCACACCGCACACAGGGGGCCACAGGGGGCGTAGTGGCCGTGGCTTCTCATAAAAAAACATAACTTCCGAATGCATTCACACAACACCATGAAAGTTTGTGAAAATGTTGGTCATGGGGCAAGGAAGAACTGATTCACTTTTCACATTGATTGGCCAAAGGGGGGCGTGGCGGTGGGTGTGGCTTCTCATAAAAAGGCACATAACTTCCGAACCGATACCCGTAACACCATCAAACTTTGTGTGCCTATCAGCAGACAGAAGAAGAGGCAAACCCTCCAATATTTGCCCAATCAAACAACATGGGGGCAGTGGAGAGCATTTCCGGACATTTCCAGTTTAGACATAACCGCCCTGCTAATTTTTCCAAAACTTGATACAGTGGTAGAAGCGTAGCCCTAATGGCCACTGAACAGATATAGTGCTGATTGGCCATGTGGTGATTATCTGCTAAAATGCTTAAAAGTGGCTAGAATGAACAGGCAGATCTCATGTCCCATTTCAAGTCCAGTCATGAAAATGTGTGCATCCCCTGATATGACACAAGTTGGTAATGGCGCATGGAAAAAATTATTAACGTTTGGTGAAAATCCAACGCGTGGAACTGCACACAATTGCATAGCATTGGCGGAGGTAAGCGTTTTACTGAGTGTCATCTAGTTTGATATGACATCATTATGTCCAGCCCTTTGGCTGACAAAAGGCTGATACAATTCAGTCAGTCAAATCAACCCCTTACTCCTTTACACCCCACCCACAGACATTAGTATTTTGATACCATAAGCATCAATGTGCAGATGTTTGGAATTCTTTGAGGTTCAACTACTGACTGGCAATATATTCATCTGCACCCAAAATAGCTGTGCTAAATACTGTTTCAAGTCCTGTCTTATCTGTTGTGTTAAGTAGGAACATGCAGTGTAATCTGATTCCTCTGTTTTTTCTAATCCTAACCCTGGATCGACATAACCCATCTTCATTTGATTCAGTCAATCAACCTGTCAGGCATACCTCTAGCCAAAACTGTACGTATCTCCATTCTATCCATTTTGCAAAGCCTAAGGAGCTCAGGTGGCAAAGTGACACAGATAAATGGCTTCTGCATGTTAACTCACCCAGAATCAATTTATTGGTGTAGATTTCTATTTGCATATACCAACAATAGAAACATGCAGGAGAGTGTCAGAACTTGTACACAACACATTTTATCAGTAAGAAGATAAAACAAATGTACATGTTGCTGACAGGACCCTTCGGTTTTTCCAGATGCTCATGCTACTGTATATTGATTGCTTTTATCCTTCTTTATTAAGTGTGAGATTTTTATTGGACTAAACGACATGCACAGGCAACAGCTGGGATCAATTCATCAGCTATGTCCCTGTATGGAGGTCGAAATATTTAATGGTACACTGATTAAATTGCTAACATTAATACTCATAGGCCGACTGGGGCACGACAACTCCTAGCTAGGAATCTTGAGGAGATCAAACTGTCTTTTGAATACTGACTATTTGCTAGCAGCCTATGGAGCCTAATTAGGTTGTTTTTTTCTCCACTGAATTCACAATTGAATGAACAGTGAATTTCCACAGTGTAACAACATTGTAGTTTGACCCCTCTAAGCTATACATACCCTGACATTAATCGCCAAATCACATTTATTTTGCATTTCCACATAAATGCATTACATTACATTACATTAATACATTAATTATTATTTAACATTGAGTCACAGACACCAATTGCCCAAAGGGGGAGTGTCAGTGGGCGTGGCTTCTCACAAAAGGCATATAACTTCCAAATGGATTCATGTAACACCATAAAGACTTTGACTGCCTATCAGCAGACATAAGAAGAGGCAAATCCTCCATTACTGGCCCATTCAAACAACATGGGGGCACTGGAGAGCTCATTTACAGTTTAGACATAACCGCCCTGCAAATTTTCCCAAAATTTGGTCCAGTGGTAGAAGGGCAGCCCTAATGGCCACTGAACAGATATAGTGCTGATTGGCCATGTGGTGTTGTGATAATCAGCTAAAGACCCCATGAAATATAAAATAACTTTTTTTTTTAACCTTTTTTCCGATGTTGCCCTAACTTTCTGTTTCATTTGGAAAATTAATATAATTATTAAGTTTTGGTGAAAATCCGACATGTAGAAGTGACATACTATATTGACAAATTAATAGCGATGGCGGCGGTACACACAAGTACACACAAAAAGCCAGTACAGTGCCTGCTGGTTCCTATCTAAAACATTTTTGTCATCTTCATTATGTCGGGACTTTCAAGCATGGAAGTATTATATTATCAAGCCCTGTTTTAGCTAGCTAGATTGGATGAGGTTTAACAAAGCAACTGCCTTACTATTTTAAGAATGAAGAAATTAGTGAAAATATGGTGTTGTTAATAATATCAGGGTGCAATTCCAAATTTGCATGTAGGAGATGCAGAGGCAAAGATTGTCAGTTACTTTTTCTGTACAGTGTTGTGACTGAGGGTCTCTGGTGGTGAAGTTTGAAAACAGGCAGACTCAGCTGCAGGTATGAATGGTCTGCGGCGAAGTGAGAGCGGTCATTGATAAGTGGTCTGTTATTCTTTGGGCAGAGATTCATAGCATTTGTATTTATGCAAAAGAAATAGAAGTGCAGTGGGTGATGTTAACATGGGTCTTTGATTTCACACAATAGTTGTATAGAGTATGTGGCTAGTTATAGTTGATTGAGAAGCATCTGGAGTTGTTCACAATGCACTGAGCGAAAGGGAAAATGCAAGGTACTGCATGCAGTTTTTGAGGATAACACAAGACTCTGAAAATGTCAAATGATATTGATTTAAGCATTCACTGCGTATATATCGGGATGTTAGGTTGACACCAACAAGATCCATCATGTTGAAATTGCTTTGGGACAAATAACTCACTTTAAATCTTATTTGATCAACTCACACCAATATCAGCATATCAGCAGATGATGATTTTATTATTATTAAACCTTTATTTAGACAGGTAATCTCATTGAGACACGGGGTCTCATTCACAAGAGAGACCTGGTCGGGCAACAGCAGCAGTACAACACAAAGTTACAGACAGACAGGACATTCAATACAGAGACAAGATAAAACACAATCATAAAGGTGATAAGTGCAAAAGTGCCAAAGTGGTAGCCAGATTTTAGGACTATGTACAAGAGCAAACCCCCACAGACGCTCTCTCCATATTTCTTAGAAGTAGTTTAAAATCCCCTAGCGGAATCAAGCTGGACAGCTTCAGTTCCTGTAGCGTGTTCCAGGTTGAGGGGGCAGAGTATGAGAAGGCCTTTTTACCAGATTCAGTACGGACTAAGGGGATGGAGAGAGTGATGAAGCCCTGGGAGCGCAGGCTATAGCAGCACTGTTTACGTGACATAGAAGTGGATAAATAAATGGGCAGCAGTCCAAGAATGGATTTATAAATGAAGTTATACCAATGCAAGGCTCTGCGCATGGATAATGATGACCAGTTGACTAAAGAATACAGAGTACAATGGTGTGTGAGGGGTTTACAATCGGTTATGAATCTCAGAGCTGATTCCTGTAGGCTCACTTGCTATGATGTATGTATGTTTGATGTAAGTTGCATAGGTGGAGCTAATAGGAATTCCAGAAATTACAACAGGGTTTCACATTACTACTTAGTAATGTAATAGTAGACTTTATTTATATAGTGCCTTTCAAAACCAATGTTACAAGGTGCTGTACAAGAGATTAGAAATAATAATAATGTAAAAGAAACAGATAAAATAAAATACAGAAAACAAACAAAACAAAAGACACAAAAGACAAATACACAGCCCTTTACAAAGTAAAGTGCTTGCGAAAGAGATGTGTTTTTCTTCTTCTTCTGTTTTTCTTCAAATCACAATTACAGTTACAATGATCAGGTAAAAGGTGTACAAATAAGGTCATCCCAACCCTCTCATTATTCCACCCACCCTTATACTAAAGAGATGTGTTTTTAAAAGCTTCTTAAAACAGTCTCTGCATTTTTAATGTTTAGGGAGAAGGAATTCCAGAGGGTGGCAGCGCTGACTGAAAAGGCAGAATCACCCTTTGATTTCAACCTGGACTTGGGTAACATTAAAAGACACTGGTCAGAGGACCTTAGAGACCTTGCTGTGATGTAGGGACACAGTAGCTCTGAGATGTAAGGTGGAGCCAGGGCCTTGTATGTGATCAAAAGAATTTTGAAGTTAATCCTGTATTTTGACGGCAACCAATGCAGAGAAGCTAGAATCGGAGTAATGTGTGACCTGCTTGAATTTTTTGTTAAAAGTCAGGCAATGGCATTCTGGACTAACTGGAGGGGGGAAATGGCAGAACAACTTTGGCACGTGAAAAGAGTGTTACAGTTGTGCAGACGAGAAGAAACAAAGACATGAATACTCTTTTCTGATCTTCACTCTTCAATCTTGAAAGGATAGAATAGATCTTAACCTAGATATATTTCTAAGCTGAAAGAAACAAGATTGGGCTAGTTTCTTAACATGAGGCTCAAAGTTTATGTGTTGGTCAAAAATGACACCTAAAGGTCTTGAGGTGGGCTTGATATTCGCTGCTAATGGCTAATACACTGCTGGATAGAGCTAGAAATATGATCCGGTCCTAAAATCAGGACTTAAGTTGAAGGAAATTATTTGCCATCCAGTTCTTGATAGCTGTTAAACAGTCCAGCAATAAGGACAGCGTACTAAGGTCATTTGGCTTGAATGACAGATACAGTTGTGTATTGTCCACATAGTAGTGTTAAGAAATCATCCTCAGACCATCATCAGCATGGTGGCACCGGTGGGATTGTTTCAGAATCAACAACGATGAATGTTCTATCATGTTTTACCGGGTTAGTGCATTTTTTTTTTTGTTCAATGGATGCTTGCTGTGATTAGGATACTGACATTATCACGATTGATGTTGTCTGTGGATTTTTGGAACATATTGAAGGTAAGAATTTGCACTTCCCAGGTGGATAAATGGGCCAGCCAAGCTGTTTGGAGGATTATATACATGGCAAATTTACCAGAACACCCTACCGATTAGTAAAAATTCTCAAATTAGATTTTCCAATGTGTGTTTTTTGCCGATAAGCAAGGCAAAAACAAATCGTAGGAGGGCCTTCAAACAACAACACCTCTGCCCGCTCCTGTGTTTTTGAATGCAGAAATATCTGCAGCGTGTGCGCTGTGGCTGTTCACTTTGTGTCACTCACTACCATTTGGGAACCTCTGTTGATATTTACTAGTCATATTATGCTTCAGTAAAGCAGAAATATTTTTTTAAATTATTTATTGACAATTTCCTTTTGAGTAATTTGGGCCTCCATATGAGCTTGGACCCCTAATAATAGGAATTCCATAATAGTAGGAATCCCAACAATGCTTTATTTTCCTTATATTGTCCTTATATGCATACATTGGTGGTGGTGATGTTGGGGTGTGGGCGGCACCTATAGTGTTGCTGTTTGCTAGATCTGATATAGCCTAAGGTGGGCTGCTTGCTTATACTTTCTGTCACCTTACTATTTACTTATAGACAAATATACCAATAACCTATGATATTGTGACACTAAATAATCAATCCTTTATGTTTCCATGCAGTGTGGTTTCAGAATGACAAACCAAAGGACTAATAAATTGAGTAATTTAAGATTATAACTGCCTTCTGATGCAGAGTATCTACTTGTTATTGTCTCAGTTAAGTTTTTTTTTTTATAAGTAAACAAATAATTTATTACTAGTAGATTATTAAGTTATTTTCCTATATCTGTTTCCTCAGCTTTGTTTATTGCACAATACTGTGTGATTCATGTGAGGTTAGTGATAAATTTCAGGTTAATGAGCCGTAACAATTATAAATTTGCAGCCAGTAAATTGATATGTTGCCAAAACTGTTGTTCATTGTAGTTCTCCACTAATGCCTGCTGAAACCATTTCATATATATAGCAACACTAGAAGCTTCAAAAAAAAAAAAAATTGTCTCTACAGCCATAGCCTCCTAAGGCCCAAATGCTGCCCATCACTATTAGGTTTGCTAGTGTGCAAATCTACAACAATGGGGAGGTGTGAGGCCCCTTGACCCCAGTAGTAGCAAGCTGTCCCTGCGTTTGGTGCGATGTTTTCAAAGGGCTGACAATGCATGCAAATCATCTGAGTGTCTGGGATGTTAATGGGCCTGAATCACCAGAGAGCAGCATCCTGCCAAGCTGAACTTTAACCACTGGCATACCTATAATCACAGGGTTTGTCTCTCTAGCTGTCTCATTGGTGGGAAATTAAATGCCTTGTGGGGCCTCAACAGTCAGATTGAATGTTTGTGCTGTTACCACTGAACACACACTGTCAATCATGATAGATTGCCCATGGTGGAAGAGCAGATTAAGAGGCACTTTACGAGTTAGCAGCTTCTTGTCAGAAAACAGGCATCTCTAGATTAGTCTGGTGCTTTTTGTGTCTTTGTTAAGCCCTTTATTTTAAAATGTCTTTTATTTGCAAACTGTGATTATGTGCAGTATCTGATTGTTTGTTACTATAAATACCAAAACAATTTTCTTGTGTCTGTAATTCTATACTCATTAATGCTAGAAAAAATTTACATTTTAATACTCAGTGAACAATTTGGGATACTCAACTCTTAATGCGTGGAATCAGTGATACAATAATTATCACATTTGCCATACCTGCTATTCCTACTTACCTCCCTTACTTAACCAACAACACACAAAGGTGGACTATTTGCTTCTGATGTGTATCAAATTGATGATAGTATGATGTTAGCATGTTGAATCTAGGCATTTCTACCTCTGCCCTTCTACAGTATATCACACTCAAGTCAATATCACCTCGAGGGGGGAGTGGTTTGTATAAAGTGTTTGGTTGATATATGACTGGCCAGCATCATATGTGACTGCCTTGTCACTCAATCACTCGAGATGGAGATGCACAGGTAGAATGTTTTCACAACCCCAACCTCTACCCAACTCAGAGGCATGACAGGCTATCTTAACTGCTTTCCATTCACTGTCCTATAGTGCAGCTGTCCTATAGTGCAGTTCAAATAATATCAGTGCACTAGATTACTGTTGTTGCAACACCATGTGGAAGGGCAATTGATCAGGTCTTGCAATTTTCAAGGACAAAGTGACCCATATGACGTGGAAAAGATGATGGAGTGGGAGGTCTACTGCATCTAAGGGGTAGTTTCATTAATTTTTTTTATTGTTGGTATCAATTTTGCTTATTTTACAACACAGAATGCTCACCAAAAAATCTTGTCCATGAAATAAATGGTTAGTCAGTCTATTCACGACCTTAAATCTTCAGCAGCCTACAGTACTTATGTGTGAAAATGGTTGAGGTTGGAGTTGAAATGGTCGTCTCCACATGTCAAGCTTAATTCAAAAGTTTATGCCAATCAGGTGCACTGAGCCTTATCCCTTATGCAGGTTTGACCCTCCAAATAGATATATCTGTGTATGTGTGTCTAAGCGATTTTGCAGCCTCCTCAGTATTTTTCGTCCATAATTGCCTCCTGTCAAAATGTCTGAGTGAGCTGATTGCAGGAAATGGGACAAGACATGTGTGCCCCTCATTAACCCATCAGTTGGTGCAGCAGATGTGGTAGATAACACAAGCAGATATCACCTAGCACATGTAGTCTGTTTTTCCCTAGTCTGCCATTCATTTCCAAACTTATTAAGCCTGCAGTTAAGCCCAGTGTTGGGGTAACGCGTTACATAGTAACGCGTTACAGTAATCAGATTACTTTTTTGTGGTAACGAGTAACTTAACGTGTTAGTTTTTCAATTTATGTAAACCGTTATTAGTTACTTCATCAAACATACATTTTTATGTGCGCCCTCTGCTGTTTTTTTGGGGGGGTTTTTTGCTCTTTTTTTTATCTCTACCCCAGGTTCCTTGACAACTGATTGACCACACCTGGAACATCTTACAAAGCCTATAAAAGGCCTGTGGAGAAGTGTTCTGTTGCTGTGTTTTTGCTTTATTATTTTGGTTGGGGATCTCTGGTAGTCCAGTTTTTAGGTTTTGTTTTGGGTTAGTTTAGTCCAGTTGGTACGTTAGGTGGAGGACCTGGGTTTGCACGGCCCATTGCGTGGTTGGCCCAGTGTCTTCCCCATCCTTTTGTTAATTTAGGCCGGGACCTCTTTTTTTTTTATTATTGCCGATCATTAACATTTCTTTGTCTAAGCAAAAAACAAGCAATACAATTCAAGTTGTCTGTGTTGGTCAATAAGGGCATTTTGCCACCTGCTCCCAAGAGTCCTGAAGTGGTTTCCCTTTCTACTGGGAAACAAAATCCAGAGGAAATGCTCCATTTGAAAGAACTAGAAGTTGAGATGCGTTGTACAGCTCTTAAAGAAAAATCACTCTGTAATGAATTAGAGCTACGAAAAATGGAGGAAACTAAGAGAACAGTTTGTTTAAGAGTGAGAAGATTGCTACTTTTTGCTGCTTTTTACTAAATTAATAGAAGGTGTCTAAAGTCTCTCAAGCATCTGTCCTTGTAGATGAATATGTTCTCACCCATCGGGATACATTTGAAAGATCCTGTCCCTGTTTCCAAAGGCTCTAATGTTCTGTGTCCTGACATCATGATGAGGCCTAGTAAAGAGAGTGCAGCTGTGTATATTCACTTCCTTTTTAGAGCAGACAGGAG